>NW_027106849.1:2224780-2238494 GCF_000696795.3 Halyomorpha halys | reverse complement strand
TTTTTTAACTAAAAATATTTTAGGTATAAATATAAATCTATCAAGAAATAATTTAAAAGTTGTAAATTTTCTAAAAGAGGGAACCTTTAATTGTACTTTATATACAGATACTGGAAATTTAGTTATCACTATTGTGAAGTTATACATTTATATCTACTTGTTGAAAACAGTTAATAATGTTATTTATTAAAAAACGAAAAATGTACTTTAGAAAGAACCATTTACATTTACATTTACTTGCTTATTGTTAATTTTGCTAACTCAAAGTTGCTTAAGCCTTATAAAGAAAACCACATTAATCAAAATATTCCCAAATTTATAAATACAGTAAATATATCAGATAAATAAAAAATACTCAATGGCAAAATGGAATAGACAATAATTTTCACAATATTGTACAAACCTTAATGACAATTTTCTAAGCTCGATTAAACTCTTGTTGAAGACATGATTTATAAATAATTATAACTCACATGGAAGTGTACGTGGCAATTGATGTTTGAAAATTAAAAATATTATTATAAACTCTTAGTTTTTATATGTTTACTAGATCTAGTTAATATCTCACCATGACGTTTGGATTACGTTAGAATTGTTTTCTCTTATTTTTAAAGTTCTACGATAACATAATAAATTCCTTATTTTTCGGATCAGATGATTCACTATAAAAATACCTTTTGTATTAGGTTAATTAGTACTTATTTGATAATTTAAAAAATTGAAGTAACATATTTTTTGTTTAATATGGTCGATTTCATGGTAAAAATTACCTTAATTTCACTGCCGAATTTAAGTAAATGTATAGTGGTGTGGATTTTTTAAATAAAACGCCAATGTCAGGATCATATAGCATTCCCTAAAAACATAAGATATTGAAATTGTGAATTTTTATATAAATTTCAGAATAATACACATTTTGTTGTACATTTTCAGCTTGTAGTTGTATGATAGTTACAGCATAACTTTTGAACTTAAGAAATATTTTCCATCTGAGTTACTTTAACGTGAATGACGATAGCATTTTTTTTTATTATTATTTTATTTTTGGTTCTCCCTTGCCTGGTCATTTCTGTCATGAGAGGCGGTTATCTAGAAGTAACCAATCTATTGTAACTATAGTGAAATAGTTACGTTTTTATTTTGTGGGGCTGCCACGGAATGGAACTCGACCCCACAGGATTCGTTAAAAGGTTCCTGAGCTGGTGACTTGTATTTTTTATTATTGATAATTCGTATAACAGTTTTTTTTTTTTTAAATTTTTCAACTTTTCAAACAGAGGGTTTGAACCTTCATCTAGTAAATAATAATTCTATTAGATATACTCAAGCTGAGCTGGTTATAAAAATAACAGAAACTCCTTAAAATGTAGTATAATTACAGTAGAATGTTATGAAGTGAGCGTAGTTATAGGATAGTAAAAAAGATGTAATCTCATAATCTTACTTGTTGTTTACGTGTACTTTTCTTCCCCCTTTTACTGTCATTGGATTTAGTTGTATATTAAGTTAGAACAGAAAATTGTTCGAACGAGAGACTTCCTGTATCTGGTGTTTCATCTTCACTGTGTGGGCTAATTTTCTTGGAAATCGATTGAAGTTCTTCTGAATCGGAGACATGGGACATTAGAGCTTACTGAAATTGTTTAAATGGAGGGAGGTTGGGGGGAGGGAACGACATTGCTTTTATTTTTCACTGTAATGTTTCTTTTCGTTTATTTTTCATTACATTATTACTCGTTTCTTCTTCTTTAATTACTTTAGATTTAAATGTCTAAACAAATGTAACAAATGTACCTTATTCGATTTAAAAAAGTGTTTCAGGTTATTTCAAAGTCGGAAAAAACATTCAAATTATAAAATTTGGTGAAAATTTAATTTATATTTTATCTTGTTTGATTTTATTTTTAAGTTATGAAAATGAAAAGTATGAAGGTTTATGTAAAAAAATAAAAATAAATTATGATATAAAACATTTATTAAGAATGATGCAATTGTTAGTATTATACGTTATAGCACTTTTATTCACCTGAAAAAAAATCCCTGTGATTATTTCGAAATTTTAATCTCATTCCCACCCATTCAAGGATAGGTTCAGCTATAAAAACAACCATTTAATTGTGTTTGTGAGGTTGAGTTGAAAGCTTTTTAAATTGTTTCGTTACCCTCAAGGCCTTTTCGTGAACGGATTAACTCAGTTAAATAATTAATTAGTTTTTCTTTATTTATGAATTCTATTTATAAATTATTAGAATTTTAAATTTTTTGTAGCTGCATGTTTAGCCCATAGGATCATCTTTGAGATGTTTTCCGTTAAATGTCTGTTTGAATATTATTAAAAGTGAATATTAATTATCGAATCAATTCAAAAATGAAAATTATTAGTGCGTAGTAATTTTTTCTTCTCTATCTCCTGGGTGATGCGAAGCTTGGGGTAGCTGCCTCTGAACATCTTGTCTAACGATCCCTGTCCTGTGCAAGCCTTATCTTCTCCGGCTGTATGGTGCTTCCTCTCGCTGTCCCAATTCTCTGAAACTGATCAGCCTACATGAGCCTTGGCCTACCTTGAGGTCGCCTTCCTCCCAGACTTGCTTCTAGAAACCACCTGGCTTTACGGTCATCTCCCATTCTGCTAGCATGCCCGAACCATTTCAGCTTCTTTTAATCACCTCTTGGACGGATCTTACTTTTAGTTCATTGACCCTTTCATTCTTTATTCGGTCTCGCCTGGTTTTTTCTAATATTTTCTGTAGAAATCTCATTTCCGCTGAAACAACCTTGCTGGCATGACGGTCCAGGATTGCCTAGCTTTCCGATCCGTATAGTACTACTGGGAGAAAAACCGATTTGAATAGCAGAATCTTCGCTTTCCTGCTCAATTCCTGCTATGAGTGTCATGGATATCTGGTAGAATATTTCATTGGCCTTTTGGCCTCTATTCATGACCTCTTGGTATATTCTTCCATCCTTGCAGATCATTGCAATTTTGCAGTTTGCTCAAGGGTACATTGATTCTGATATCTTCGTTCCTTCCTCCAACACAGATAACCTTGTTTTTGGCGGGATTGATTTGCATACCTCTTAGTTGTAGTTCTTCTTGCTACTCATCCACAGCAACCTGGAGAGATTCAGCATTATCCGCTACCAGAACCACATCTTCTGCATATATCATTGCCTGTGCCAACAGTAGGGACATGTTCCAGTAGGGTACTATATAGCCTGACCACCCTTCCTTCTGAGGGAATATAAATATTCAGGAGGCCAGTTATCACGAGAATATGGGGCCTCTAGCATCGGGCCAATCACCCATTTAAAGTAAAACGATTCAAAGAAATATTTGCAGCCTCGGATCCGGACAGTCAAATGGTTGCGGCAGGAAAATGGACTTTAGCATACCAGTGTAACGTCACTTACGGGTAAAGATAGAGAATTTTTTGTTAGTTTAATTTATTTTGTAAACTAGAAAATATGCGGCTTAATAAACTGTTTAAATCCATGTTACATAATAATAACAGTAAAAAAAAATTTAAATAAAAATTCTCAAAACAGTTAATTTCGATACATAAGATCTGAATAGGAACGTTATTTTTAATTTTCAATTTACAATTTAAATTTAACAACTTCTAAGCTCATGGACCCTTTCATAGTTCAAAGATAAAGTCATTTGACAATATCATTCAAATAATTGTAGTCACATGTATATTAATAATATACATAATAATGTGTATAATAATAATAATTATTATTCATTTTGTGTGATATATTATTACTGGAATGGTAATGTAATGTATAAAAAGTAAATTTAATGACCTAATCAGAAAGGTATCTTACTCTGAATATTAGTTACGAATTAGTCTCAGCATAAATATAAGCCATAATTATGTACAACATAAATCATTGAAAAGTATTCAAAATAGAGATAAGAATTTAACAAATATGATATTATTTTTTTGCGTTACTAAACTAATTTTGATTACGAAGTTAACACACTAGAAGCAAATAAACAAAAAACTATATTTATTTTATTTAGAAAATACAAAATAATAAAAACACATTCTATTTTCTTCCTACAATATAAAAAAGTGTCCTATTTGATATTGTAGCTGTTCAAAATAAATAATGAAATCCACAAATATTTGAGAGGTTAATATTAAGTGTTTTTTATTAATTTGTTTTTTCATATAACCTTTTTATACATTTAAATAAAAAATTGAAGGTCGTAATGTACAGATTTTAGAATAAAAATATAATGTTTTTTTCTATTTATTTATTCTTGCAATTTTTTGTATTTTTAATTATTTCAATTTTTTAAAGTAATTTTCGTTACTTCTTATTCCATTTAGAATAAATATGTAGATTAAGGACATTGTATTTGTATTATAAATATTTTACCTTAAGGTAATTGTAATAAAAATTTATTTGGGGTTTTTGTAATTTAAATACAAAATACTAATATGCATTTAAAATAATGTTTGTGTAAACAGATTACATGGTATGTGACTAAAGCATACTATAAAACTGATAACTAATATTTTAAGTAATATATGTTAAAGAATAATTAAAATACTTCATACCGAGGTCTATAATAATATTGATAGCTTACTTCACAGCAGTGCTAAGTACATACAACTAATTTTACGAAAAATACAATTAAAGTTGTATATTTGAAAATAGTTGTGACTGAGGGTAAAATAAAAATGGTCAATAAAAAAGTCCGAAACGTGTATATTGAAGTGTATATTGAACAAATTTGTTGTATGTTTTTAATATTGTATTTTATATTAAACAATGTTGACTGAACTGTTGTTCAAAAGGTGTTTTACTTAACCTTTTATATTAATATTTAATATTAACATATTGATTCAACTAAAATTAAAATTGTTTTGCGGTTTTGTAGGTTTTCTTCATAAAGTCTGACTTCTAAATTATTATCATGTCTTATTTTTTCATTCAAGATATATAAATCCACGTTGTTTGCTTTATTTTATTAGTTTAATATACAAGAATTCAGTATCTCGTTTCTGATTTTTGTTTGATTTTATTTTATTTTTGTAATGCTTTGGTTGAAATCTATCCTATCATATTGCTTTTTCTATCAAGATGAAGCTACTCATCGTGGCCATCGTGGGATCACCAATTTTAATGAAACATTTTTTTGGAGGTACTAGTTCGAAAAATACACGTATCCGAGAGTTCTTGCCAATCATACAAATCAAAAATTATAAATTTTTTGGTTTATGTAGCCTCCTCTTGTAAGCACAAGTTTTTAAAAGTGGCGTACCATAGTAAAAATTCTAAAATGCATTTAAATTGTAACAATGCCTATAAATTGCATGTAGGCATCAATAATTGTAATTTTTACATAATAATATTAAATTCGTGATGCTACATTAACCTGGGAACTGTGCACTTAGTAGTTTATAGTTAATGTACTTGTTGTTCAAATTGTTTGTATTGTTCTATTGTTTTAGTCCTAGCTTTGTGTCAAAGGACTTGCGCCTGCTATTGTGGTGTGTATGTTGACCAACACAACCGGGGTGTGAGCCCGGCAATGATCAGGCGCTCAGTAATTAACTGTCAGTTGCGTATTTACCCACAGATGGGTCAGCCCTGAATGTTTGTAACAATGTGGTTGTAATGATTCTTTTTTTACATAAGCAATCATTTGTGTATAGGGGTTTACCATAACCTGTTCGTGTTTAGATAAATTATGTGAAAAGAATTTTTCAACCAACAACTTGAACAAAATTAATTTTTTTTTTTTGGGCTCAAATTATGCAACGTAATCCTGTGAATATTTTGATAATAATATAAACTCAAAATATCGAAAAATCATTGTATTAAATTAGTCGAATCTGTTGTCTGTAGTTTTGTAATCATTCTTTGAGCGAACTGTTTAACCTATTTTTAAGGTTAATTACTCAGTAATAATAGTTCAGAAACAATTTGAGTTCAAAATACAAAATTAATTTTTATGGAAGGAGATAACAATTAATTTGTAATTTGGCTGTTACATGTTATACGTAAGTAATGTGAAATATTAAATTACAATCAATTTAAAAAGTCTCACTTCTGCAGACCAAAAAGAATTTTAGTTTTGTTACTTTAATTATAAATTAAAATATCATGTTTATTTAAAGCTACGTTCAAGTCTTTCCCCACCTACAATATCCACATTCTATTCAAAGGAAATCGTAAACTATTTCATTTATTGATTAAATAATTTCTATGAGTAATTTTTTTTTTATTTATTTAACTGCGGAATATATCACGTCTTTTCTTCAATTTGTTTTATGCTCTTAGTAGTCTTTACTAAATTGAATCTGGGGAATCATTCCAACAGTTCCGTGAAATGTTAGATCGGTCTTCTATTTTACACTGAAAGAAAAAAGGTCACGGGCTTCCTCGACTGTTGGGGAATTCTATTAAGGGTGCAGTTAGAAAATTAAGTGGATCCAATGGAACTTGATTACTCTTCTCATGCCAAATGGAATACGCCCTCCTGGTCTGCTCCTCTTGAGCAATTAAATATAGAAACAAAAAAATAACAGTACATTAGTGTGAAAAATTAATCAATTTTTTTTTAATATTTGATAAGATCCTTTATAAATTTATTAATGTTAATTAATACTTTGACGGTATTATATAAATGTTTATCACATTTATTATTAATTAACTTTCTTAATTAATCATCAGTTAGTTCGTTCTTAATTATAACTTTTTTTTCATAATCACTAAAATCATTTTAGCCATAATTAAATCTATTATTAAATATTGTTTGCCTGCCCTACAGTATACTTCAATAATGTTGCCCTTACCCCTGTTGAACAAATCCGCTACCTTGGACTACATCTGGACAAACGACTAGCCTGGAATCCTGACACAAGACTGAAAAGACAGGAAACTATTACAGCACTTACTAGACAAACGGTCCAAACTTCCAATTCATTATGAAAAACTGATTTACATGACAATTATAAGGCCTATCTGGACATACGGCGTTGAGCTTTAGGGCTCCACTAAAACTACGAATTCCTCTCGTATCCAATCCTTACAAACCAAAATCCTTCGTAAAATCCTAAATGCTCCCTACTTTGTCACAAATAAAATCATCGACAAAGACCTTAATGTTCCATTTGCAACCGATCTAGCCCGGACCAGATATCAATCCTTCCATTACAAACTTTCAAACACATTAGTTTCTAATCTTTTATTCCGGACAATCCTCAGAGGCGTCTGAAAAGGAGATGGCCTCGAGACCTTATATTGTAAAAATATTTTTAGAGTGCTACCATTGGGTAGTTTCTCTACATGCTTGTACCATACCATTATGATTTCCTCAAATTTACTTGATGTATTTATGTACAGTTGTAAATATCAATAAATTAAAAAAAAATACAGTTTTCTTTGGTTTAGGTTTATCGTATTTATTAAGTATGTTTGATTGTTGTTTTAATTCGATTCCATGATTGCTAGATTTTTTTCTTAATAGTATATAATTTTTAAAATATTTTTTGAGTGTCAGTTTCGCTGTTAATTCCTCAACATTTTTTCAAAAGCAAAACGTTGTTAAGAATTAGCAAAAAGGACATACGGTGTAGTTTACTGGAAAAATGCTAATTTCAAGTAGTTTATGAAATTTTTTATTTTATCACTGAAGATTTTTTGTAAAATATTTAATCTGATAGAAACAAATGTTATTATCCTTTAAAACAACTTAACTTTAATTACAAAAATCCATTATTGTAATTTTCAAACATTCTATTGAAATAATATATTCTTCCATACTTAAGGGCAACGAGTATTAGTTAGGTCTGTTTATGTACAATCATAGCTTATACACATAAAAATAATGAAATAACATAGTAGTAATATATTCATAATAATAATTAAAATAAAATAAAAAGATGAAAAAAAGTGGATAATAGTAACCAGAAAACAATATATACACATATATACATAAGTAGATAAATAATAGTAAAATAAGTAAACAACTCAGGAAAGAAAATTAAAACAAATCAAAATTAAATGAAATTAGATTATTAACGCGTGATATATGTATTCGTGATAGTTTTTTAATTACCACTTGAAATATACTGAGCATATCGACCGCCTTTCACTGAAGATCTTCTCTCATTTTCGTAGTTCTTAAAGTTTAAATTTTCCAGGTACATTGATCCTTTATAGAATCCTTTGTCTTTCTTTTTTTATCGCGCGTTTGTTAGCACGTTCTTTTTAAAAAGAAAAAGATCTGTAGTTAAAAAATAACAAATAGGAGCTTTTGAGAACTCCGCCGATTTAATTAGTACGTTTCGCCCACTACCTTCGGAAGGAAAATCTTTTGTTTTTTTCAAAATGAAGAATTTAATTAAAGCGGGATCCCCTGAGGGTTAGGTACGTTGTTTAGTGTCTTTGATCCTTTGCATGCTAATCCTCTTCTTTCGCGGTATCAAACCCTGATGAATTATTCTGGTTATTCAATTTAGCTTTACATTCTCTGCTGTGGATTAGCCAGATTTTGTGATGAACGGAAATTGAAAATTCTCATCCAACGTTCGCATTATCTCCATATCGTGTTTAATTTTGTATCCTAGTAATAAAGTTAGATTTTTTCAGTTGTTTAATAATATTATTTATTATCTTTTATGGGTTGGTGACTTAAATCAATACACAAATATTTGCTTATGCATATCTTTGGACTTTTATATTCCGCAGACGTTTTGACCCTCAGGCCATTATCAAGGAGACACCTAAAGTATTTTATAATTGTAGAATGTGGTAGGGGGTGCGGTCAGTAAGAAGAACATAAATAAACAAAAAAATTATTTATTCATGCCAATTTCATCAATTCAAATTTCAATTAATTCAGTATTATTTATGGAACAATTTTATCATTTACTTGTAAGTGACTCAACACATTGCACAAAACATTTTCTACCTACTCCAGGCTAATTGTCAAGGCAATTATCTTTTATAAATATATTTTTATCAATTAATATTACACAGTTTCATTTTGTAAATTTCTGAAATATTTATCTACTTACAAGTACTTGTATTCTTATTGCAGCAATTTAAATTGTTTTCATTTTTCTTATATTCTCAATACACAATTTTTATTTTTATACATATTCTCACTTATTTATGTTTTTTTTCAATTTGTTTTTCTTTAATTAAAACACATCACTTAATTTTAGAATTCTCCGTATTTCATTGTTAATCAAAGCCGAAATGGCAATCAAATTACAACTTTTTGCAACGGTATAAAATTCCAAAAAAAAAAATTATTTTCACACATTTTTCTATTTTAATAATCTTTTCTTTTTTTTTTCTTTTTTTTTATGATGATAATTAATATAAATTTTTCGTTTTTTAATACACCATTATAATTCATGTTAATAATTTGTTCTATTCACCAAATATAAATCATATAAGGCTTAGCGGAATTGGTGAAAGACGAATCCCCAGAGCTGCAGATACAATGAGCTAAATCCCTAGCTAAGACGATATAAGCGTAAATCCTTTGCAGAATAATGGTCTAATCTTTTAGGAGTGGGCAGTTGGTTCCGACCGTAACTATTATTACGTCTCGGTTATAAAGATATAGATCGAAAATTGTTTATAATAGTATATTTTTTCTTACACTTATTGTTTATTTTATTGATACGTACAGGATAGGTATATATTAAATAAAATACACTTCTATTTAATATTTATTTTATAAGGCCAGTGTACATGTGCTATTTCATGAACCATTGAATAACCAATAATTATTGAAACATTAAAATTTATTAATTTAAATTAATATTTAAAAAAAGTTTATTAATTTATTTATATTTTTAATTGCATTGCTTCTTGTTATACGAATCAGTGGATCTAACCACTCACTCTGTCTCCACTGGTTTTCAACTCCGATGTCATGGTTGGGAGGGGAACGTTTGGTAGTTCTTGGAGTCCAGTTTTCTCCTCAACGTGGTTAGAATTTGCTAGGTGGAATAATAATGTATATTGGTTTGAATGTGTTTTTTATTTTTTGTTTATTTGGGCTGTAGTTTAATAATGGTTTATTTATTTTTTTTTTTGTTTCGTTTCACTGAGAATTGCTTTATTATTTTTATCATCATGATTATTTATGTATATATTTGTTATTTAATGGGGTGTATGAAAATAAAATAATAATAATAATAATAAATGACCGTTTATCAACTAAATATTTGCATTATATTATATTATTGCTTAGATAGAAAATACAATTACATATTTTTATTAAGTATTGCTCTTTGTGAAAGATTTTATTATTTTTTAATAAAACGTTTTATGGTTCTTGTTAACAAAAATAAACTTATTTTCTTCTGTTAGATTTTTTACTATCTCGGCACTTCGATATATTGTAAGAAAATTTATTATTTTAATATCAATGTTTCGGATCAATAAATAAAATTTTATTGATTAACGTTAACGGAGATTTATTTAAGAAAGGAGTACTACATCCACTAAAGAATAAGTATAAATTAAATTAAATTTCAGAATTAGGAGAACGATAAGGAAATTAAAATTGTCGCTCAGAAAATTTATCTTAATTTATTTTTAACCCCAACATGTTAATATTATTTTATCATTATGTTATTTTATTTATTTATTTTTCATACAGATAGTCTGATTATGTTCATTTGTCTATTCTTTTGTTTGTATATATTTTAAGAGAGTTTTTTTTTTCTTTTCTTTTCTTTTTTTTTTTTTTTCTTTATTTTTTTTTCTTACTTATTTATTTTATTTTATTTTTTATTTTAGTATGTATGAGATCATTCATCAATATTACCTATTGCCCACAACTGTGTGGCAGATTGTAATATCTATCAATAAATAAATCTATCAATTTAAAAAACAAAACAAAAAAAAAAACCCAACATGTACGAAAAGAGCTTTTTTTTAAGTGTTCTAAGAAGATACTATTTGAGACTATGAAAGAACGTTTTAAGGTATAGACCGTATGAAAATTGATATGTTTCTGTAATGTGATACGGCACCGACGGTAATAAATGCCAACGTAAATCCTTGAAATCTTTATATTGTAGCACCTAATAAAGACCTATTATGTAATATTTCAAAGTACAAAGTTTAAATTGAAACTTCATGACACCGACAAATATTAAAACTCAGATACATTTTACTTTTGCCTAACTTGACCATATTGTTCATTGACGCTTTTACGTTAATTAGACGGATGTGAAACCGAATCATTAAGCTGCCAACGTTACCAAGGTTTTCTCCCTTTGAAAGACTGCCGCTGTCAGGAGGTAAATCTTTGTGTTCACTGAGGTAGGATTGTGCTAGAAAAGCTAAGCCACAGTAATTATCACTGGAATGAGAACCTAATTAAACAGTTCGCGTTTGTGTGTTGTTTCGCTACTGCAGCATCTCAACCTTTTTTCTCATTACAGATAGCTTTAATGTATAGTAGTTATGCTGCAAGATTTATTTAACCATTTATAACTGAAAATTAGCGCATTAAATAAATTTTCAACAACAGTTTTTTAACTTCATTTTTTTTAATTAAGTTTTTTCTTATTATATTAGATGTGATATGCATTCACAGCTTCCTTTTTATTTTGTATTCTATTATTTCACATAAAAGATTTATTATCTTACCCTATCAGGATTATGCATCATTAGCTATACTTCCATTTATTTCATACATGTAATAAATATTTAGTGTTTAGTTCTAAATCTTTCTACTCCGAGAACTTTTTTTTAGTTCAACAAATTAGTAAGGGAGTTTTTCCTTTTTTCTTACCCTAAAATCGCGGATATAAAAAATTAAGATATTAGTAGCTTAGTATTAAATTATTTATAAAATGTGTATAAAGAAAACATGTATTTAAAAAACAATTGTGATATAAAAAAAAAAAAACTTTCCTCCTTTGAAAAATTATTCATCTGGTGAAGATATATGAAATTTTAATTGAAGATTCTGTTTAATAACACCTATTTGATACGACAAATTTTTATTTTTAGAATAAACTGAATGAATTCTGGATATAGAATTTTATTTTGCTTAAAAAAACCTTTTCGTTTGAGAAGCGAATCTATTAAATTTTGTAAAAAACAAAATCTTCAACTTTTGTCATAAATTAAAGGTATTATTCATTGTGTAAAATTTTTAACTAATGTCAAAATATATGATATAGTCAGTATTTTTTTAAACTTCAAAAATTACAAAAATCACTATTTTTTTAAAAAGTTTACAAATTCGGAATTTTGTTGATCCTATCGGATGTTCAATTGAATCTAACAGTACCTCAGTACCACCATCGACCGTTTCTGAAGTACCCAAGCTCTGGGGGATTCGATTTAATGTCCCCATTAAAAACTAAATTGGAAAAAGAAGTACGTTGATTCGGTAAACATAAAATTAATTAATGTATATTACATTGCTTAACTGAAGAAAATTTCCTGGCTTTAATATGTATGGTGTATTTTTTTTCATTTTAGTTTGCAACATGGTGTATACATGTCAGTCATAATCGTTACAAAAACTTGGTAATTTAATATTTGTCGGTACTTTTTTCATATAGCTCGTTGTTAAAAAGTTGTTACGGCTTTTCTCAAGCTACTTTCCCTAACTTGTTCATGCTATTAAACTTGTATCAGACGGAATCAAAGTTTCTGTAAGGTTCCACTAAACTCAAATACTGCCATTTTCTGGGTGTTTGCACCGTTATGTGTTTATTAATCTTCTTACTTTCCTAATAGGATCAACTTCCCTGTTTGACGTAAAGATAAAAATCTTATATTTTTAAGTTTTCGCAAATATTTTTTTTTTTTTTAATATTTGGACCTATACAATTTAAAAGTTTCTTTTCTACTATAGATCTGTTGTTTATCCAGTTGTAAAATAAATATATTTCATTAACGTTTTCTGATTAGTTTACGTTTTATTATTATACTTAAAGATTACATTAAGTTGGCTGGAAATAAATATAATAAATATGTTTATCCTTAAAAATATAGTCCGGATTTGATAATTTTTTTTTTAAGTAGGAATGCTATTACCATGCAAATAACAACAATAGCCATTATTTTCCTCGTGCTTCGTTTTTTCTGGAGTTAAAAAAAAAAAAAAAAAATAATCGTATATATCTATCGAGTAGTTCTTCAATTTACTAAGGACACATATGTGAACATTATTTTATTTATATATATTAGATAGATAGAAAGAGAACTGTTAACATTAGAACAGAGATACAGTGGACTGTCGCTAATCCGGACCACTGCATAATCTAAGCCACCCAGACTTCTGCATAATCTAATCTAAGTCTTCCACTATTCGTGCATTCATCTATCGCTGTAGGACAAACCAATGCTCTATTCTAAACATTATTTCTTTGGACCATATCAACATGTCCAATATGTTGTTTTGTTACCTTACCTCTTTCCTATTGATATGTCCAATTTTAATCTATTTTGTAATTTATGTGGTCTTATCAATTTGATGTCTATTGGCGGTGCCGGTTCGAATCGCGAATCGTCGCCTGGGACTTTTTCATTGAGTAGCGGTCTCACAAAATGAAGAACTTCGACCCCCAACCATGGTTAGGCAAAGTAGGACTCCAATAGGAGCCTTGGCTGAGGAAAAAAAAAAGTTAAAATTTACGAACTTTTATGATTGAGCTAATTAACTTTTTCATTAAATTAATCTTCAGTGCGAAATTGTATTTTT
>NW_027106849.1:2217841-2223443 GCF_000696795.3 Halyomorpha halys | reverse complement strand
TAAATCTCTTGAAAAGAGTGGGAAATAGTGCAAATCATCCCCTAGAAACGGTCTAGAAAAGACAAACAAGTTAGGTAACTGCTTTCAATGCCACTTTTGCTTGTGTTTCTGAATTTAATCTTCATGAGATATAATTTAAAAAAAAAAAAACATTCAGCTACTCGAATTATAGTTTTTTTTATTATATTTTCTTGAAATAATACAATCTGTCATACTGAAGGGTTATGAATATTGAAGTTGTGAGCATTCAATAATACCATTTATACATAAAAAATATATAAAATTATAATATGAAATAAACAAATAATAATAATACGAAAAGATAAATATAAAGTAAAATGGATAATAATTACGTTAAAATAATACAAGCACATCTCAAATTAATATAAGTTGATAAATAATACCAAAATAAGTAAATAACTAAGGTAAAGAAAATTAAAATAATTAATCTTAAACTCCATCATAGCTATATATAATATTAAGTTGTTATTAACAATAATAAAAATATGTAATCATGATATTTAATTTGATTTTGAGGAACTTATATTTAACTTACTGTACTTTTATTGTATAATTGTTTCTAGTAACAAAACTTGTTCCAAAGTTATTTTTTTTTTCATTTGAAATAGTACAAGCAATAAGTAAATGGAATAATAATAATTAAAAGCAAAGGTTCGCTTTTAGTTTCTCTAGTCTCCATTTATCTCTTGAATTTTAAGGATCAGCCTAACACATTCTTGTATATGTGTCATTATCAATATCTCATCGCTTTCTTGTAATTGGTTCCTTATCCCTCATCCATTTTATTACTTAAGAAAAAATTCAGAAATGCAGAAAGAATCATAAATAGCAATACAAACGGTCTCACAATTCTGCATTTGTATTATTTACTATTTACATTAATTCATTTTTCAAGCTTATTAATCGCTAGTTTCTTTATTTGGCTTAACACCATTCAGTGTATTGATCTATAATCAACAGAGGTTTCAGTTCGAGATTTTATATGTTGGTCCGGTACTGTTATTCAACAAATACAAAATAGAATCATGGTATTTAGTTGAAGCAATGACGAAGGAATGATTTCAATCGATTGCTCTAAAGCTTTCGATTCGGTGTTGCATAGACTCTTTTGTCAAAAGGCTATTCTCCGTGACTGCAATAGATATCCTTTAATAGTTATTTCTAAAGGAGTCATTCTAATCATTTGGCATAGGAACTGTAGACCCTCGCTTATTTGTTCTAGTCGGAAACGAACATCGCCGGATAAAAGAAAATATAAATACAAAATACTCTATTAGTAATTAATTTCAATGATTAGATGAGAGTTAATATGATCTGCACAACTTATAGCTTATGTATTAAACTTTAATTAAGTTGAACATATTCAATCAGGAGACACGGTTTCTACTGTATTCACATTAAATACATATAAATTTTTTTTTTTGAATATTAGACTTAGACTGCAATGACTTAACAACTGATTTTAAAATAGACTGATTTTACATCTTTTTGTTTTAATGTGTTATCACACATTACTGTCAAATCATCAGTTAAGTTAAGTCTACGACAAATGGTTTACGTCACATGTTGAAATAAATCCTACTAGATATTACTTTTAAGTTCCATCTTTCGTCTTGGTTGATACCTGTTGCAATACAACTTGCAGTTTACTAACTATTTGAAGCAGATTTACTAACTATTTGAAGCAGATTATAAAGCTGAAAATATATAATTTGTTTTGGCGATTTAATAAAATTTCATTCTGAATTATAACCGATAACAACATTTAACTTGACTGTGCCACACCGGGGTTCTGGTAATTAAATAAACCCTTTATGATAAGAAGAATTATCCTTGCTTGAATAATAAGAAATATATGAATTCAATTTCAACCTGCTCTATTGTTATTTCATTTTATGCATAGGAAGCCCTTGGCCTTAGAGGAGAAATATGAGATTTGATTAAAATTTAAATTTAAATAAGATTTATGGATTATATTCAAAAGTTACATGAAGAGTTAGCCGAGACTTGCAAGGACTAACCAAACTTAATTTGCATGAAGGGTCTGAGGGATTTCTAATCAGAATATCGATGAAGTTATTAAGCAAAAGGAACCAGAGGATAGGGACTCAGCTAATTCCAAAGTTAAAGCCCCGCTTTTAGGAGGGGATGTTGGTAGTTCTGTTGCAGTCAGTATGTAAATTGAATGAGATGGCTGGCTATGTGCTATCCAAGGAGTAGGAAAGTGACGAATTACTGAAGCTTGAGACTTGTTCATTTTATCGTTTCTAGCCAGCGGGTCTGAGAAGGAGGCAACCTAGTGGAAGTTGCTGGTTGGTTCCAGATGTCACGTCGACACCGCTGGAGAGTAGGGATTTAGGAGCCCGATAAGAGTCGGATAAATTCTACTTGGCTGGAAAGCTTCCTCTTCGTTCTTCCTTTTTGTCTTAGCATCTGTTAAAACATTGCTTAAGTCTATATTTTAATGTTAGTATTTTTTACTTCGTAATATCGATTTTAGCAGCATTAATTTTTAGACTTGATTGAAGTAAGGCCTAATGCCTTAAAAGTTTATTTAACTGAAAGATCCAAAGGCTTGTTTTGTGTTTACCAGTTACCAATTAAATACCTTTTTATTTAAAAAATATTGTTACCATTAATGATATAATATAATAAGGGGTGGTATTGGGTAATATAATAGTATATAAACTATATCAAGGAAAGTATTTATTTACATTATTATGATTTAAATTATAATATGATTGAAATGATTCAGATAATTGGTTTGCCATAAAATATCGATTATTACATTATTACCTAATATATATATCTGAATTTGTGCTGAGTTGGTGGATTTGGATGGTTCGTGCAGTAACGTGAGTGTCATCTTGTTCATAAGGGTTGGCGTCCAGGTGTCATAGCCGTTCTCAGGGTTTCGTCTAGTCGTGGAGTTCCATTTCTGAAGAGCCCTTCTCAGGACCTCTTCTCCTTACTTCTGCCACTTCTCCTGCTTCTGTGTCTTCATCTTCAAATCCCCCTTTTCCTTGGTCTTGTTGTCCTGCCCCTTTTCTCTCACCTTTCCTTAGAGGCTTTACCTCTTTTGAATCTAATTCCTCATCGGCCATAGGTGACAGAATGCCCCATAGGTGTTCGTCCCCACAAGGCCCGAGAGGGGGTGGGAAAGTTTGACGTATTTAGGAAGGGTTTGTACCTGTTTAATTAGCTTCTAATCCTTTGTCAAAAATTGTCGTACACCAAAGTGTTAATAGCTCTGATAAAGTACCCATGTGCCAAATAAATGCCGGTGTGTACATATCCAGGTACACTGTGAAAGGTTCCTTGAAAAATATTCCACCTTGGCCAGGTGGCGAGAAACCTTAATAATATCCAGAATTGTTGAAAGGTCAATACATATGGTGTCTGCAGCGGCTCTGGTTCGAATCCGTCCTAGGCGGATTGACTGTTATCGCGTTGCAGGTCCACAAAATTAAACTCGGCATTCCCACTCTTACTAGTATAGGTTGATAACCGATCTTCCCTGCCATAATTTAGAGAACATAAGAACGTAAAACTAAATAAAAAAAGTAACACAACATCCTCATTAAATTCTGAACTCTTCTTGAATTGTAACGTTAGAGCAAACTTTAAGTATATTTTTATTTAGAATTGAGTTTGGTTCAATATATTTTTTCTAACGACCAAAAAAATTTCTTTTCTCTGGTTCTAAGAAATATTTTGGTTTTGAATCAATCAATAAATTTGATAAATGATTGTTTTATCTCATTTTCATTTTGGGATATTTTGTTTTTTTTAAATGTGCGTTTAGTGTTCTGAACTATAGTTAGTTGGAAAGTTAGAAGTAGTTAGCAGGAAGTTCAGTTAATATCGTGGATGTAGTAGATTCTAAATTTTCAGATTATGTTATGTAACATGTTTGTCAATGTAAGAATAATATCTGCAGGAAGAGCTTTTTTTTATTTCTTTTTATTTCTTTTTAAATATTAGGTGTGTCAAGGAAAATACTTCTGCGCATGCTCTAGGAAGGTTGGAATCAGATAAAATTGGTCCTATACTAGGGCCAAATCGGCGCAAGCGTTTTAGTTAGCAAGTACGTTTGTTCATACATAAGCAAAAGTGATGGATGAAATTTTTATGGGGCCGTATACATTCCATCCGCAAATACCATAGGTGTTATGACTTCTTAAGGCAACATGAATTCGCCTCAGTAGACATTAATTTATTTGTCAGTACAAATAAAGTACAAAATTTCATCTTTAATATCTAAGGTGTGCAATGCGAAGGTAATTTTAAACTCAGAAGACAGATTATTCTCCAGTATGGATAAAAAGCTATTCAACCTTAGCTATTGAGGAAAGTATATTGCGAGAACTGAAAATTGTTGCTTTTTTTAGTGCAATTCTCGTTTGTTTAAAAATCGAAATTCTACCACATCCGCTACACTTACCCAAATTGTCTCAAAGTGACTCCTGCTCTTTAAAACGAAATATTCGAAAATAAAAACAAAGTAAACTTTTAATTTCTTGAGTTTGTTTACTGGACGCCAAAAAATATCTTTGAACGAAGGATAACCTTTTTTTAATTTCGGGAAAACTGCGTTGAAACTTGGGCATGTTATTTTGAATACAAACAATATCCATAAAATCTGTTCTTACATTACTGTTAAGAACAGATTTGTTCTTTCATTTCTATCATACCCTACAAACTGATAGTTTATATTTCTTCTCATCAACATTAAGTTTTATTGAAACATAATTTTGTAATTAATTCTTAGGTTATTAACCTTAAATGCTTTTAAATATTTGGTTATGGTTTTATGACTTATTAGTTTTAACTCCCCTAACTGTAAGTTTGACTTAAATCATTTTTGCTCTCAACGACTCACTTGTTTCAACCTAATACTTAGTTCCTAAATATTATTTGGGGAACTCCATTACTAAGAAATAAAAAAGATATACATTATCATATATACAAAATCAATCCTGTCCCCCTTACTGACAGTATACTGGAGATCTTAAATAAATGGTAGCACTTAGTTTAAGCTGGTTTTAGGGTTTATGGCACCGAGAGCTTACGGTAAGAGGGCAGCTAGACAGTGCTATTAGTTCTCTGCTGGGGCTTGATAAGGGCTTTACAACTTGAGGAAAAGGGTCACCACTTTTGTATTTTGTCCGCCTCCTGTATACTCTGATAGAGCTCCCTTTTATTGTGTTTGATATTATTTCCTTCTAAAGCTTTCTTCTATTAACATTTTACTTCTTTATTGTATTTTGTTAAGTATTTTATTAAATGCTATATAATAAGTTTCAATTAAATGAATCGAAATATATAATTCAAATGGATTAATTTGAGCATGGTACTTGGTAGTGTAGTACACAGGTTAACCGATAAATATTAGGTGTAGCACTGTAAATCCTGAAAAGCAATATTATATATATATATATATATATGTATGTATGTATGTATGTATGTATGTATGTAAAGATGCTTACCTTCAGGCTCTAACCTACCCCCACCTCTGAATAACAATTAAGTGCGGTTAACACATGGTTTTAAATAAAATAACCTCTGAGACTGTTATATG
>NW_027106849.1:2189257-2217266 GCF_000696795.3 Halyomorpha halys | reverse complement strand
TAGTCATGCCCTACAATGATAAAAACAATTTTTTGTAGAACAAATTACTCTCTTCAAATAATTATCACAAAACTACGAGTACATAGTGCAATCTCTGACTAATAAATATTAAAATTAAAAGATTGTTAATTAAAAACATTACTTACAATATTCCACCGCAGTGTGTTCTACATTATGATTATACCATCTTCAGGTTTAGACATAAACTGAATTTTAGCTTTAAAGAAATGATTACAATAGAAAAATATAACAATGGAGCTACCAATAAGAAATCGAAACAAAATTTAAATGTGTGTTATTTATTATTCTAACCTAATAAATACATAAGACACAATTAACAACATTAAATAGAAACAGACGAAACATAAATAAGAGCCTGAATATCTGCTGGAAAACAAGCACAAAAATCCGTTACATATGGAAAACCTAAACAAACCTTACCTTCATTTCAAAACTGATTACTTCCCTAAACCTGAAGAGGGTATGATCTCAATTTAGAACATACTGCGGTGGAAAATTGTAATCTTTTGGTTGTAATATTTATTTGTCAGAGTTTGCTCTATGTACTTGTAGTTTTGGAGCAATTATTTTTGAAGAGAGTATTTCTTCTAAAAAAATGTTTTATGGAAAAAAATCTACCAAAAGCTGTTGAATTACGTTTGATTCACTGATTTTGAAAATGGGTTTGTCTTGTATAGAATGCAACGCTCCAAATAAAATTGACGTGAAAGGCATTATTTAAATAATTTTATCATTTATTTTTGAAAGGAATATGGTCCGGGTGCGGTCAAAAAAACTCAAATAGTAGAAATATACTATTTTAATGAGCCAACGTTTCGCCCCACGTTGCAGGGCTTCTTCAGGGCTAAAAAAAGATACAAACACATAGTTACATAAGGAAAACAAAACATAAGTGTAAAATAATAGGGGTATAAAATGTAAAAAAGTAAGATATAATAAGAAAAATTAAAGGTAGTAAATAGTAAATGTAAAGGGTAATAGTAACAAATAGATCTATTTTTAGATGTACGTTGTACGTGGGGCGAAACGTTGGCTCATTAAAATAGTATATTTCTACTATTTCAGTTTTTTTGACCGCACCCGGACCATATTCCTTTCATCTTTACACACGGTCAATCAATAACCTTCCATCATTTATTTTTATTTTATTTTATTAATAAGTTAAATTTTACAAATTATTTTTGAAAATTGTCTGCCAGTGCTTTTGTATTTGGTCCGTCTCCTGTATGTATACTTTGATAGCCCCATTCCTAATAATTTAATTAAATAATTAAATCAATTAAAAGTTTAGTATAAATTTTTCCTTAAATTTAATACAGTAATTTAGTTATTTAAATTAATTTCCTAATAATTGAATTAATTATTGGCTTACAATTAGTTATTATTACTCCACTTTTTTATGGCTACTGAAATGGGAATGACAGTCACAAAAAGAATTTTACAAGAAAGGCAAACCATTTTTCAAGACTGCATTAAACTAAACATAATTTTATTTTTATATGTAAACAAAAACCTTAACTAGGTGTAGCTACCATTCTGCCATGTAACTAATCTTACGTTTTTACCCTTACTTTCTCTTCAATATTTCTTTTTGTTATCTACAAACGAAAATCATGCATATGATGTCTATTTCTATTTAAGTTATAGATAATTCTCTCTTTATCATACGACTCTGGATTATGTTGCGTGTCGTTTTGCTTATCGGATATACAACCAGCTAATTTTTTATTCCATCTCGGAAAAATGCATATGAATATCTAACAATTTAAACACACGAAACGTGAAAATTGTTGAGGTTGTGTTTTCCAAGGATTTTTTCTTAATCCTGTGAGAGAGGATACATTTGTATTTATAGATTAACAATAGTTGTAAGTTTCTCTAATTATTTTATCTATGATCTATTTTTTATAAAATATTTGCCTAGTTTCCAGCCAGGGCCTTCAGCTTTTCCAGTCCTTATTTTTTGAAATATCTTCAATTTTCGTGCTGCAATTAACTTGCATAGAAGATATTTTTTTTTTAATTCTTATTTTACCGTAATTATAGTCTCACTACCAGAAATAAATAGGAATGACCTTGTTAAATTCAAATATATTCCTTTGGCCAGTATCCATACGCATCTCCATCCATGTCGTCAGGAGCTATGTTTGTACATCGGTCGTTATCGTGGATTATCTTTTCGTATGTTACCGTCATACCGGGTTCGCTTATATTTTTCGGTATTACTTTTTTGATAAATTTTGGGGAATCTTAAATTAATTTAGTTAGCCAAGCATTATTTGGCCTTATTTTGTTGGCCATTATTACTGCTATTTAGGTTAGAGAAATATAGCTAGCTGAGAGGCTCAGATGTCATTAATTTTTGTCCTTTGTCAACCTTAGGGATGTTGTTTTCTGCCGTGTGAGTTATTAGTCAGTGGCACAATGGGACCAACCGGGTCAAAGCTCGAACGCCAGCTTCAGGTCATATTTTCTCATCAGCGCATTCCTCTTTTTCCTCTAGGATTTTTTTAAAAAATGCAGAGTAATTATTTTGGTTTTTGTTTTGTATTATTAGCTAGGTTGTATATTCTTTTTATTATTACGTTACAAAATTATACATTAGACGTTACCATAATTTCTTGGTACACGTCCATAAATATTAGATTACCTAGTTTTATAATGCATTTTTCATACTATTAGATGTAACCAAGTATATTAAAAGTATACGGTATTTACTTCATCAAATACAATATCAGTTGCCGAAATTTATTATAATTATGAGTCAGACATCGCTTAATTTAAGCACTTAAAAAAAAATTCATTATTTTTCTATATTTCCGTGTAATCGTTTTCCTCGTAAAACATTCTTGGTATTTTTTTTATTTATTTTTTTTTAAACTTTAAACACAGGTTAGGTAAATATTGCAATCAGTTAAATTTCGAATTTGGACCTTTCAACGGATATATGGATTTCATGGTCCCTTAAATAAAAAAATGTTTTTAATCATTGCTATATCTGTGCCACGATATTATTTTTAGCCGGTGCAACAATTTTGTTTTGTATGGTTTAGACCTACGATGGTTATCCAAATGAGGTACCTCTTGCACCTTATAATAATAATAACCTGTTTTTTGTTACGCAAAATTACCCAAACGGCTTTCTTAAACTTTTATTCATGAAGTTCTTGAAATTTTCATGTCTAGAGGAAATCCTTGTTAAAGAGTAGGATAAAAAAGTCATGAAGGCACGAAAATTCGATTCACGCATGACTTAAAAAGTATTAATTTTTTTTGGTTAAAAGATAATTGAGGGGTGTTATTTCAACAGTCAGTACATCAACTTTTGGTATTTTAATTTTACAATTTATTCAAGTATTAGTAGTAGACAAAATTTTGATTTTGTAAAAATATCATTACTTTTTACGGATGTTCAACTATTTTGGTAACTAATTTTGTTTTTCTTTTTTAGGTAAGATTCACGATTTTTGGAACTAACAGTAAGTTTTTATTTATTTTTTCCTTTCTGGAATTAATTAATAATTTAAACTTCAATTTTATCCCTCCTTTTTATTTTATATATTTTTTTTCTTAATACAGTATTTTATTGATTCATGCAAATCGTTCAAAAAATATTTTGAGGAGTGTTAAATATTTTTTTAAAGTATTAATTATTTGATTATAAGGTTAGAATTTTTGTAATTCTTAAATTAAAAACCAATTATGGGAATTCCCATTTATTTCAATCTATTACACTGTTGAAGATAAAGTTGAGAATATACGTCAGCCGCCTTGAAGCCAAAAAATGACTTTCGATTGAATTTTGAAAAAAAAGTTTATTTTTCACTCAGTGCTCCAATATCTTTTAAGCTGTCTACCGAGCGGAAAATATTACTAATTATTTAGATGATTATAATGAGGAGCTCTTTACACTTAATATTTCTAGAAATAGACCTCTTTAACTAACATTTGTATACAAATAACAAAGAAATTCCTCATTTTTTGAAAACATATTCAGGCTCCTGAACTATGATTTATGTACATCTAAATAAATAAACAACATAAACTTTTTTTTTTTTGTTTTGATATAAATGTTTGTTCTTTCGTGCTTGTTTAGTCTACAGTCTGGAACGATGAAAACACTGTTCTACGTTTTACTCAACCTCTGTTGTAAGAAGTGTACAAGATAATTTAATTAAACGTACAACGGATTAGTATGCAGTAGAATTTTATTAAACTAGCTTCCGTTTTTCCGGTTCTCTAGCTTAATCGGCTAAGAAGAAAACAGAATAAACACAATAAAGAGAAAACACTATTTTAGTATGACTAGAAAAGTTCCGTTAAACAAAATAAAATACCCGACTATTTTGATGAGTATTAAAACTTAAATATATTGATATGGCATTCGTACAAAATATAATTTATGTATAAGAATTCTTAAATTAAATATTATACGAATTTAATATTTTTTTAAAATTAGTTTAATATATTTAACTACATCATATCTGACTTAAAACAACTATTTCCAAATTCCAGGTCCTACAAACAATAGATACATATGAATAAATGGTTTCAGAAACGAGAGTGGAGAAATGTTAAACTAAAATAGTATTAGGCTTGTGAAATATATAGTTTTTGTGGGTAAAAGTTAATATTATTTGAATATTATATAAACATTATTAATAATATTTGAAGCAGTGTTTTAAACATAACCGGGACTCACATTACCGTTAAATCTGGAATGCATTGAATGATGTGTCCTGAGAGAAAGGAGTGAAATAAGAAATTTAACTCATTTCATTATATTTCATTTGTAACACTTATGATTAACCGGCGATGTCTACGTCCCGACTAGCGTTCGGTCATATAACATGGTAACTAACAAAATAAAAACTTTCACAATCTTAAAATGTTAGTTAGTTACAATGTTGTACTTTAAAATATGAATCACTTTTCATAATTTAATATTAATATTATTCTTTTTAAAAAATGAAGTTCTTTGTGAATCTCTAAAAATGTATGAAAGCGGATTTGAATATACTAATATATTCTAAAATATACCATTTTTAAAAATAGTTGATACATATGCAGAATTTTAAATCTACGGCTAGTGCTATCAAACCATATATTCCCGACTAGATAATTATTCAATATTCCTTGCATTGAGAAGGCAGTGAATAGAGACCGGTGGACCGCTATTCACCGACCTACGGTAAATTTATCGCTCCTCCATTACATCTCGAGCCAAATATCTCCCTCCTTCCTGAATATAAGGGATGCTGACCGCGCTGAGATAACGGAATTACGGCTAAGCCCGGTCAAGTTTTTGTCTCTACACATCTTTTGTACTTCATCTAGCGAAAAACAATGTCGTAAGAAGATGTTTTGTATCTCTTCTTCTCATTTCATGAATAATTGAATGAAATATTAACATATAAATGTAGAATATATCCTGTACATTTCATATTATTTCTGTGTTAAAGGATTATATCGGTCTATGTCGCTGTAATTTATGAATAATAATATAAAAGTAAATTATGTGGTTGATACACGATATAAATCATAAAGTGTAGTTCAATAAAACATCATTACTCAAAAAATTTAAAAACATAATAATAAAATATGTAAGAAAGTATTTTCATAATTAGATAAATTCACTTTGCTGTGTATAGTCAAATTTTTTTTTGCCAAAATGTCTTAAACAAATAGCTGAAAATAATAAAACTCTTTGAATGTATATTAAATACCATAATCTGTTGGTTTAGTCTTTCTTTAAAATACAATTACCTGGTGGGGTATTAACCCCTGGCGGCTATTAGGGTTATCACCGCGTACTAACTCAGTTGAAAGTGATTAAGATTCATTTTTTGGAGCCTCCAAGAAATAAATATTAACGTCACTTAGTGGGAATCGAACCCACGTTCCGAACTAGGTGGTCTGAGACCTACGCCCCACTCTACGCGACCGTCACGTACCTTAGTCTTATTTATTAATTTGAACGGTATAAGGTTATTTATATATTTAGATTTAAATAAGAATATTAGTTAAATCGAGCAACATTGGAAAACTGCTTGATGTCATAGGATTTTCTTCTATTATGTTTGGTACTATAATCTCCTTTTAAGAGACTCTGACTTGTAGGCACTTGAACCCTTTATAGGGCAGCACAACTATGCTAAAAAAAAATACAATTAAATAAATTTTGGGGGATCACCTTGTTTACAATACAACTGCGTTCATTAAGAAGAATATTTTTAATTGTTTTATAGTGTAGTAATGAGTTTAATATAATAGGAATTCAGTTTTTTTTTTCACGGTTCGCTAGCCAAAAAATAAATATTATTGAACCGACAATTCTGTGATCCCGGCAGTTCGGAATCCATCTTGGCCTATAATTATATGGTAAGCACGCTATTAAGTTTTGTAAAAACAAACTTATGCACATCGTTTGTTTGTAAAACATATTCTGTTGACCTTTGTATTAATGCCACCTCGGCCAACACTTCATAAGAAGCATTTTGTTTTTAGTTTTTTAAAAAATTATTTATACTATTTTGAATACTTCGTTGAACAGAGATAAAATCTGACAAAATCAATCCTTTAAAAATCGAGCTGTTCCTAGTCCACGTGGTTATTAATAACTATAAAAAAATCGCTTAGTTCGTCTATGTATGGAACAAAAATAAACCAAACGTAATATCTAACTTGTAACGCAGGTATATGATAGGAGTTCATTAAATTGAATACAATATTTCAGCTCCATGTTTTTTAAAAACTGCATTGTTTGTGACTACAAACTAAAAGCCTCATACCATTAAAACTAGATACTTAGATAAACGACAATATCAGAATATTTTTATTATAACCATTTCTTGGACTGAAGAACCATAAAACCTGTAAATTTAATTTAATTTATAAGACATTATTTCGATTAATTGTATTATTTTGGTTGACAAAGAACAAAAAAATCTTCATTATAACCTAAAGTTATTAATTGGTAGGTTGTCAACCTGATGGAATGACTTCTTAAACGAAATAAAAAACTATGTACATTCACACCCAAGTCTGATAGATCAAATTAGGTATCCTTGCTCCAGTCCTGTCCACATCTAAATTTAGAAATGGAATTTGCCGCAAGTATACTTATATATTTTTCTAGCCGTTTGTTTATTGATTCTCTTTGGCCTATATTAAATGGAGGGTATAAATGGGTCCGATTGGACTTCTGCTAATCCAGAGGCTGTGATGTTGAGAGCTTCCAGCAGACGGATATTAAATCAAAATAGCCATTGGACTCCTTCCAAACTCTTCGATGGAAGGCTTTACTTGATGGCTTGGCCCATTAACTAAACCATTAAATTGCGGCACTTGGCTGCGCCAAATTTTATGCCTATGTTATCTGCAAGCATTTTTTTAATCGAGATGTCTCATTAGTCAGTATAAGGTTATAATGAAAAACTATCTGATTTCAAGGGACTGTACTACTACCAAAAACATGTACATAGTTGGATAAAGTAAAGAGTAAGATCTTTTGAAGAGGTGTGATGTACGAACCATCGTTCAGTGATTCGATGAATGCGCGTTTCTTCTGCGCAACAGGACAACCAGATGAAAACTTTAAACTTTGAGGTGTGGCTGTTCAATTAGTCTCGTTAGTCAAGAATATATTTTTCAACTGGCTTGTCTATATTTCAATCCTGTTAGAATTCATAGCCGATAGTAGAAGGAATTCTGTTTTTCTGATTCGTATGAATGAATGTAATGAATTAAAAAAATAACTTTTAACTAGAACAAAATCAATGACTGTCTATGGTTAAACTTTATGGTTAAAAATTTCAGATTGTCTGTTTATTAATTTTAGATGTTTTCGGAAGATAATGTTTTAAAGAGGTTAAGAAATGACTGTTCTTTGAAGGAAGTAAGGTAAGAGGCATTACGGATAGATATTGGCAAGGAATTCCAAAAGGAGGAGGAAGGGACCAGAAAGGATTTGTCAAAGGAAGCAGTTATATGTGATGGAGTATGAATATTGATTGGTTGTGCCCTGATATGTAAGGATTGAATAGGGGGACGTAACATAAGGATTTCAGGGGTAAAGAAGGGATTGGAACTGAAAAACCAAGGAAATATTGCCATTGGAAAAACGGTAAAGCTATTTCAAATAGGATTCTTGTTAAAAGGGCCGTGTCGTAGTTGAGAAAGTTAAAGCGCCTACTTAGACTGACTCATGAATGGAGTGGTGCCTGTTCGAATTCAACTTGGGGGGTTGACTTTTATGTGGCGGTCCCACGAAATAAAAACTTGACCCCCCATCATGGATAGGATAGGTTGGTACCTGTAGATAAACTCCCTGTATGTCAGAAATGACTAGTTAAGGGTTCTTAAAAAGGATAGGCTGATAAAATTGTTTGGCTTGAGGATAAAATGGTTATTATGTAAGTAATAATGACTTATTTTTAATTAATAAAATTTATATAATTCGGTTTAATGGGAGTCTCCTCTGGTATTAATTGTTTTTTATGTATTATTATCTCTATTCCGTGCCTACAATGATTCCGAACGGTTTGAAAATCCTAATTTGGACTCATCTAGTGTAAATGATGCCTTTTTTCCTCCTTATTCTTGAACCTCTATTTCTTAAGTTGAATTAAAAAGACGACTTGTAATAATACGAATAAAAGATCGAGTGAAACATTAATCTATAAATCGTACCTCATTTATTTATTTATCATCTCCAAATCGACTTCACGATTACCTACAATATGGGATCTACGCTGAAATGTTAGTAGGGAAAAGCAAAAGGGAATGATGGAATTTCTCTTTTGATTACCATAGCTAACTCTCTGAATCGATTTCAATATAACTGCTCATATAAAGTGCAACAGGAAAAGCAATATAGCAATGCCATAGCTACTACAAAGAAGGACTAACCCACGCAGTTCTCCGTTGCACATAAAACAAACAAATCATCTCCCTCTATTAATATTCTAGTTTGGCTTAAGTTATCTAGGTCACTGCATCCATTCACGATTATATTTGTAACCCTGCCCTCGTCTATGGAGACTCAACCAACCTGATACAAATGATTCAATATCTCAACGAATACTCTAGATGCTAAGCGAGCCATATATCCCAGATGTTCTTTGATTATAATAGTCTCTCTTACAAAGTTATAAATTAAAAATATATTTCTGTATACATTGGTGCGAAAAAATGTAATTTTCTTTGGTTGATTGTAGTACAAGAGCCCAAGAGGTGAAAAAAGGCAGTCACGCCAATTTTTTATTACTTTAATGAAAACTATGTATGATTACTAGTCAAAATTGATGAGTCTGCCTAGTATAGGTAGGAGGAATAAAAAATGGCGGCTGTTTCATAGTGATAAAAAAAATTAATTTTTCATTAATTTAAAAAGTAGGAACAACAAAAGAAAACCTTAGATAACGTCATTTAAAGAAGAGCAAAAATGCTAAAATATGAGCTCTAATAGAGTTATTTACGTTAAATAGTTCTCGATTTTATAAAAATGTTGTATGGGACGTACTGAAAGATCAGTAGTTAGTAAATTTATTATTTATTTTTATTATCTCCAAAACCATTTGATGTATAGATGTATATTAGAACTCAAATTATAGCTAGTTTAATGAGCTATAAAGTAGTTTATGATATGTATCTTCGTAGGAGTATTAGTTTTCAAGAAATTTGCTCAAATAAATTGATTTATAGTTGTTCAGACAAATTTTCATTTGCCAAATTTATATTCTGTTAATATCTAAAACCACAATATCTAAAACCTACTACTCCTACCTATCCCGAAAATAAGTGTCATGAAATACTTTATAATGAGTTAAATTTCCTTTATTTTGAGTGTTGGGAGACATATGTACGTTTTATGGATCTAGAGATACATATTTTCAAAAATCTAACATTTTATACGAATTACTATAAATTAACATTTTGTTAGTTTATTTTGCCAAATATCATAAAAACTACTACAAAGATAAGCATTATTAACTATTTTATAGTAAATTTAACTTAAATAATTTGAGCGCTCGCAAACATCGTACGTCCAATGGGTTCTGAAATAAAGTTTTTCATAAATCAAACATATTCTCTGAACAATTATAAATGAATTTATTTTTAGCAAATATCATGAAAATTACTATTCCTACGAAGGTAAAGGTCATAAACTTCTTTATAGTCCATTAAACTAGCTTTAATTTGAGTGATAATAGACATCTGTACTTCACTTAGTTCCTGAGATTTCTCAGCATAAATTAACTAAAACTTTCAGTAGATTTTTAAGAAATTTTGCTTTTTAAAACCTATATCTCGAGAACTATTGTACGTAAATAGCTCTATTAGGACTAATATTTCAGCTTATTTACTCTTCATTAAATAATGTGCTCTTTGGTTTTCTAGTGTTGTTGGTAATTTTTAAGATATAGAGCTCAGAATGAAAAATTAATGTTTTTTTAAGGTTTTGAAACAGCCGCCATTTTTATTCCCCCTACCTATACTATCAGACTCATCAATTTTAACTAGTAATTATACCTAGTTTCCATTAAAGTAATCAAAAAGTGGGGTGAGATAACTGCCTTTTTTTCTTCTCGGCTCTTGTACTATATAATGTGAATTGGCTTGTGATTTCACTTGGAGGATCTCTGGATACTGTTGGTAATAATTGTCATTTGTAAGCGCCACTGCGGCTTTTCTGTGCCTAGAGAATATGCAGATTTTATTACCATACCTCCTGTAAAGTCTTACGGAACTCTAGGGTCATTAAAGATTATTTACTAGGTTTATATTTTAATTATTTTATGTTCGTATATTTTTATATATTTTAATGTGCTTGTTCGTATGTGTTTAGCAGGTATATTCTCTTCTGTCATTGAAGGCATATCCTATTGGCTTTAATGTTTTTTGTTTTTTGAAGTGATCGGACTATAAGATTCTTCTTACATTATTTTATTCGAGGCGTCGTTAACCATTACGAATTTCCAGTTTGTAATTATTTTATTTATTTTTTTTTTAAAACTATATTTGTTCAAAATCGAAGAGAATGTGGTGGCTAGATTATTATTATTAGATCAACGTCTTCAGCGGCACTGGTCGACGTTGGCAGGTAGACTGAAATGGGTTTGCCACTGTCGAAATTATTATCAACATTTTTATTTCCCTAGTATATTTCTTTTAAATCTATTTTTGTTTATAATTCATTTGATGTTTCATTATTTTACCATTTGAAACCTCTCGCCATATTACCAATTAATAATAATTAACAATGACATAAACTAGGTGGTTTTTTTTTCGTTGTAAAAACAAAACTGAATATTTCTGTTAATAATAATTATGAATGTTTTGTTATATATGTCAAGTGTAAATATTGTTGTGTTGACAAATAAAGAGCGTATCTGAAGAGAAGTCGTCTTCGATATCGTTACAACAGGAACACGCATAAAAAGAGATTTCTTTCATAATCAGATATGATTTAACTGATTTCTGAAGAAACACTACCATCTTATTGGAATATAATTGCTGGTTTTGAAATGCATAGCCTTACTTAAAGCACTATTTTTAATATTGTTAAATTTCTTCAATAAATCGTGTACTGTAGAAAAGGAATGGATAGCTAGAACAAAACAATTTTTTTAATTAATTTTTTTTAATTTTGTTAAGTATACGTAAACAACTTAAGAAAGATCCTTGTATTACGAATGGATTAGTTTGATGGGTAACAGTATGCCTTCATCTACAAATTCACATGTGAAACATATTCGGAAGAAATATTTTGCTAACCATATAAGACTAGAAAATGCTCTAATCTGAAGAGCTTGAATATTTATTATATTAAATACCATTTAATATTATTTCTTAATCTATTTTTATTTTTTCCTAATCATCGGTTATTATATAATTTTTTTGGCCTTCCATAATAGTTTTCTTGTGATACCATCAATTTAAGTTCAGCTATTCAAACCTATTCAGAAGAAATAATTTGCTAACGATGAAGGATTTGAAAATGAAACAATATCTGGCGAGCTTGAATATTTATTATATTCTATACAATGTAATTTTTTTTTTTTTTTAAATATTTATTTATTGCTATTTACTACTGTACATTTAGTAAATCTGATCTCGGTTAAATCGGAGTGTTACAGGCATGTTGAGAAACTACCCATTGGCAGCACTCTAATATTATTTCTTAATCTATTTTTAGTTTTCCTTTTGATTTGTCATTATCTCAATTTAAGAAAAAAAAATTTTTTTTTTAATCTACAATAGTTTTCTTGTGATACCATCAATTCAAGTTGAGCTTCTTCTTATGGACACTCAATATCTTAAGTTTTTAATTTATTTTTTTAAACATATTTTTATTTCGTGAAACAATGATTTTTTTTGTATCGAGTATCATTTATAGCATGTCAACAATTGAGCTTTACATGAACTATTGTTCTTTTCGACTTTGTAGTGGTAGGTATAAATAAGTAAAACATTATGCCGCGCATTTTTTATAATAAATATCGTTCATTCTGATATAGCAGCTATATTAATAATTAACGCTACAGTGTAATTAATTTTATCTGCGAATTGAGCATTAAATTAATTTAATAGGAACTTAGATAAATCTGACACCAATAATTAGTGATGAAAATGATAAATTTTGTTGCTGTAAATTATAGGAGCGGAACTAGAGAGGGAAACCTGTGAGATAACAGAATCGGCAACTAATGGCCTCATAAAGCGTTCAAGGAGAGCTTTATGTGTCTCTTTCTTTCGGTCGTCCTTTTCTGATATTTTTCTCTCAATTGTCCACTTGTATATGTCGCTTAAGAGATTTTCCTCCGGCCAATAAATTAAAATTTTCCTCTCAAAATTAAATGTTCTATGAGACAGAGAAAGAAAGGCTTTTTATTCTTTAATATTTATCTCAGAAGACGCGGAGTATTTCTAAGCCTTTTGGAAGGAACTAAGCCGTCTTGGCTGAGGCTGCGTCGATTTCACACTCCATTTAGTCCGTCCAGGATTCACCAACAGCAGAAGGAAATAAGCATCGTGCTATGAAATTGTTTTATTCAATCGCTGAGAATTTTCTCACAAATGCTGCTAAAGGGCGCAACAAGTTAAAATAATTTGAGAGTATGAACAGAATTTCGGCTCCTTTAGTAGAATTATCATTATGTTTGCCAAAATATTTTATTTTTTATGTTCATTTAAAGCACAATATAGATTATTAGCTTTTTATGTTTTGTGAATTCAATAGGAATGATTTGAACAAGTGTTAACATATTCTTTTTTTTTTGTAATTTAGTTTATCGCCATATTTTTTTAATTCACTTCGTTAAACCGTGCTGTTAGGCTTGAAATCGAAAATAATTATAATAATGATGGCCTAACAAACCAGAAGATTCGATGCCGATACCACCAATAGCTCTCTATACATATTCTTCCAGTGAAGCCCCTCCAAACCCAATTACACCAAATCACAGTGTTTATTAACATTTACTACGCCCCATAACCTTACTCTTATACGCTGCAATGCTATAACTTGAATTATATCTACCGGGTGTAGGTCCCTTAATTCAGTGTTTTGTAGTATTTTAAATTCTCCCATTAATTAATTCTTTTTCGGTCCGAATATTTTATATAATAGGTTTTTTTCGACAACTTTAAGACACTGTACATTCCTTAGTGTAAGTGGCCACGTCTCGCATTCATAAAGAACAGTGAGAAGGATAATTAGTTTTGTAAATTCTAATTTTTACGTTTTTTGATAGAAGGCGCGAACTAAGCAGTTTTGAAATAGAAAAATGAGAAGCATTTCTCATCTTCAACCTCGCTTTTATTTCCTCATCCCTTTCGTTTTTTTCTAGTTACCGTAGAACTTAAATATTTAAACCTATCTACCTGTTAAAACTTATTTCCTCCTATATTTATATCACCGAAAACGCTCGCGTTTCTACTGCTGACCACGTATTTTGTTTCATCCGTATTTATTTCAAAAGTAAGGAACTAGGACTGGAGTATATTAACGCGGTTGTATTTAGTTCTGTAGTTTCCTTGTCCTCACCCAATAATACTAAATCATCACCATACCCAATCACCGGTATTTTACCACCCAAGGTTAAACCCTTTTCGGTATTCATCACACTTTTAAAGACTTATTCTAGTGCTAGATTAAATAAGATTGATGATAAAGCATCGCCTTGTTTTAAACCCGACCGGACCTCGAATTTATTAGAATAATGATTATGATGATGAAATCGAAAATAAATCTACTATTATATTTCCTATTAATACGGTGTGTATCCTTATTTTTTTCCTTATCTAAAAAAGAAAAAAGAAATGATATTGAATAACATTAACGTTTTGTTCATTTGCTAAAAAAAAAAAATAATAAATAAAAAAGGTCTATTAGTTGTCCTATTGTCTAACTATGTATGAAGAAAATATAAAAATAGAACAGTTACTGTTATATATTATCTTCTGCCCTGATCTATTTATTCAATGCTAAATTTCTCTAGAATTAGATTAAAAATTTTTAAAAAACTGATGTTTAGTTGATAATTCTGTCAATTGAAAGTAATAAGTCAATTAAAGTAAGAAATCATATGATCGGGTGCTAAACCAAGAAGTACAATTGTAAAATTATCAATAATTAACTAATATAATCATAATCATTCAAATTTGTCAATTATAAAGAGTAAATTTGGTTCAGGCACAATTAGAAAGCGAAAACATATCTTATTCGTAAATTAGCTCCTAACTCCTCGCCCTGTCATGTATAATACTCGTGTGTTAGAGCTACCTGTTCGAAACCCTTTCTAGATCACTACTTAGCATGAGCACAATATATCCAACTATTTAAAATTTTGCTATCATTTTTAACAAAAATATTTCTATGAAATTTATACATCCAATATTTACCATCCTACTTTTTGAACTCAACCGTTTCAGTCGTTTCCTGTCTGAATACCGCATGCTCCTAGCTACCTCATTAATAATGACCTACCTTGTTTATTATGTTCTGTATGGAGATGTAGTGTAGATTCAGAGAGCACAAAAAACTGTTGATCAATTGAATTATGTCAGTGATCTTCTTCGGGGCATGCATCTCGGATTTAGTCAAAGTCCGGGTTGGCCTTACACGTCGTTCAGCTCTTTACACATAAAATTTACTCTTGATTAGGTTTGTATTATATTTATCACAAAAAATACGCATCGCATGTATGATTTTCCTTAGGTTGAATAAAAAGTACCGCGATGCTACGAACTCCAAGGACAGTGTTCGAGTCCAACTGGGCACAAAATAGTTTTCTGTTACACTGTAGCCTTGAGAGGGTTCTGGAGCCCTCCTGGGGACCACCCAGCCTCATAAATTGGGTAAAAATATGGCGGCCAAACGTGATTCTGACAAATCACCTCCTTGCACAACCGTTGGTTTAGTAACAGTACTTCCTTACAAAGTAGCCGTGCATATTATAGTTTCTTAATATAAAGTACCCAACTGATATATTTTTTTATGAATAATTGAATCATTAATTTTAAAATAGGTTTGTAGTTATAAAAAAATCAACACTTTATCAAATCAAAATGATAGTGTATTTATTGGTTGATAAAATTATTCAAACTCTGATATAACTTAATCCTACTTTTAGAGAATGTTTTTTTTTTTCGAATACAAAGTGCTTGCAACCTTTTTTAGTCAGATGTGTCATTAAGGCAAAGCAACAATGTAATTCTCTATGACGTTGGGTTATGAGTCGATTGTTCATCAATTTTCAAGTGAAAAATGTTTTCAATTTTTTTCGTGGGTGTTTTTGGTTTGATTACTATTTAGGACTTCCTTCGCTAACCGATGTCCATAAGAATTTCTTTATAAAAATTTATATTTTATATTTCTAAGATGTCGGTTTAGCCCATCACTAAACTGAGGCCTGATATGAATTGTAAGATGGCTTTAAAAGCAGGTAAGCACTTCCCTTTTCCCCAGAGGTGCGAGTATTTTGCTTAAGTTTCCGATATTTTTCCCTCTTTCCTCTGCATACGTCAACCCTTGTCACCTGCTGAATGGAATTGTGATGCTACGTTCTAAAAGGCGTTGTTGTGGGTCGAAGGACTGACTTTATTCTGTATGTGGAGTCCTATTTTACTATATATTGTTATTTTTATTCCTCTTAATCTTTATTTTTCAAACATTTTATCGCTTGGAGATATTAATACGCAAATGGTGAATTTAATGAACCTCATATTTTGAGTACCTAAAGTATTTCATTTTTATGATTAGATAAACGAGAGAATAGTTGCAAAGTTTGGTTGTTTTATTTTATCTTTCTTCTGAGCCCGTTATTTCTCCAGCTATATAAATACAATCTACGTTGGTAGCTTCGAATGCCTATATTGGAAACTCAGAGATTTTTACAAAATATCATTTTTCTTATATTTAAAATGTTTTAAACGTTGTTAGGAAATTAAAGGAGCTCAACTCAAAAAATGTTTTTATAAGGCAGAACCTAAGGCACAGGATAGGTTCTATGGCAGTGTTTCCCAACCAGTGAGAATCGAATAATTTATTTTGAACTCAGCATTCACAACACGTATGACTTTGCGGACCACCTCCTAACCCAACTTGGGAGACGAACCTACCGGAAGAGTTTGAGAATGTGGAATACATCAAGTGAAAAGGGATTTCGTCTCATCTCTATAAGGTAAAAATGCTAAGTCTATTTTGAAGCAGTTTTATGGCAAATTTCGAAATTAATGTTTTCGACTAGCACTAAAAAACTTAAGGAAAGGTAAACAATAAAGGAGTTCAAACGATAAGTCCTCCCTAAAAAGATGAAGGATTGTCTATTTGGATTGATATTTGAATTGGTTATGGGAAAACGGTTTTGAAAGAAATTGAAAAACAGATTCTATGATTTAAAATATAATATAAAAAAAATATAATTTTTTAATCCTAATTTTAATTTATTATTTATGTATTTTGGAATATATTGTTATCATTCATCAAAATCCTATTAGCGATCTCTTCTCTCATTTTAGTATCGAGAAGTCCATTTTCTGTTAAATTTGTTCTTTGGCATTTAAAACGGTTTATCTGCTTTTTATTTTTGTCATTTGATTGGAATATATCCAAATTGTGTTTTCGGATCTTCCCTATCCACATTATTTCTTTTTTTTTTTTATTGTTATAAGTAATAAAGGCTTAGCAAACCCGAAGGTTCGCTGTCCAGTCACGCCAAATCCAAATTGACTTAGTCTGACCGCAATCCTCCCATCTACGTTTCGGTCTACCCGTCGCGGGTTTACTCTTCGATTCAGTGTTTATTAACATTTTCATGGATCCTCCTATATACTTCAGACATTAGTAATAGATTTAAGGAAATTTTGTATTTTCTTCTGTATCTATATTCCTAAAATTGGTGCCATTTCTACTGCTAACCATATATTTTGTGTTTAAAATATGAACGTAATAATTACATGTTCGCTTTTTTTTTTTTATCTTTATTTCCCATTACTTTAGATGGCGTTCTAATGTTCTTAAGAGCATAAAACACACACAAAAAAATATATATTATTTTTCTGAATCAGTGGTCTTGGAGGTGTGAGAATATCTGTTAGACCTTTCTCAGAATTTGTTAATCATTTTTTTACAATATTTTTTTAATGTAGGATGAAACTTTTTGTTTTATCTCCACATTCGTGAGACACGGATACTGGTATAATACTTTAAGTCCTTTCCGTACTTGAAGAGCTGATAGGGCGTATTGAGAGGACTAAATCCAAATATATAAACATACAAAAACATAAACTGTATCCAGAATCAATATCCCTGATCTGGATTTAGAGAGGCTCGAGTAAAATAGGCTATATTTTTTAGGATTTGAACAAATGGAAAACAATCCTTTCAAATTAAACATTTCTCTCTCCCTCTATGAACTAATTTATCAGTTATTGATTTGCTGAGGTTTTTGTGTTCATGTATATTTAAATAAAACTTATTTGTTTTTAACTATAAGTAAATAGCTAATATTTTCAATTAATCCTTGTTATTTATTATACATTTTATTAAATATTATGATTCTATTCAATAAGTAGATATTATTTGAAAAATAATCAGCCTATTCTTTTAACGTTTGTATCGTGAGCTTGTCCGTGAAATAAATTAATTCGAGATTTTTTAGTTTTGAGTTACTTAGTCTGTCCAGTCTAAAATGTTAAAAAGATTAAGCTTCATCGAATTCATAAAAATCATAAAGATCTGTTTATAAAAGGTAAAATTACATTTTTCATAACATTTAAAAAAAAAATATCAACTATCAAAACTTTAATTTTTGATTTGTAAACCAATGATATAATAGTTTTTGTTGTAAGGAGAATAATAATATAGATTATTAACCTCAATTGGTGCTTTCTCATATTCTTAGAATTTTATACTTTATTTTAAAAATTCATAGTGATAATTTCTAAGCTTTATGATACTTCTGTATAATAGGACTATTTGTAATGTGAGATCGTAGATTATACCAATATTATTTTCAGCCACCCATTTGATTGCGGTTAAGGTTATTTGCTTAAATATAGAATTTTGTAGGTCGCTTATATTAGGTATTGACATTAATTACTTTATCTTTGTAATTCCAGGAAGGATTTTTATAAACTTCACAATATTTCAGTTCTTATTATTAATTTAGGGAACAAAACAACAGGTGTGAATTGAATGCAGAAGGAAAATCTTACTTGTGTTATAGACTGGTGAATTGAACATGGTGTAACTTCAATTTTTATATTGCCACATGTAACATATTTGTTTGTTACAAAAAAAAAAAAAAAAATTGAAAGTCTATTTCGTTCACCATACTAACCTAACTCTTGTGGGCCAATAATTTTCGTTTCTCATTTTACGTTTCATTCCTTGAGATTAATATTTTAAAATAAAAAAAGGTACCTGGAAGAAGGAATATAATAAAACTGGGTCGGAGTTAATACGTATTGAAGCCAATAGAATTGTTTTGAAAAAATGCAATATTGTTAAAGTTGTTTTATTGTTTGTTTTTGTTTATCTATCGAATTAATTACAAATAGAAACGTAATCTGCTTTAATGCTTGTCAAAGATCCGAGATCATTCGCTGCAGTTAATGACGGTGAATTTATCTCCTTATCTTTCTTGAGTCAGATGAAGATTTAAATTCCCAGAACAATTAATTTGAATACTCCACCTTCTTAGAGGTTTGTAGTTAGATCTTTTAGAAAACTCTATCTGTACGACCCTCTTTTATCGACATTTTCGGAGAATTCTTTTTGTTTTAGGTTCTTGTTTCAAATTGTTGAGTTCATCTTTGTCCTACAATTCATCATTTTTTTTTACATATACTGAATTGTCTAAAAAAAAAATTCTATAATTTAATAGTAATATTATAATTTTTATTTTGTAAGTTACCTCTTTTTTTATTGCTCAAGTCCTCCAACGAGAGACCTTATACAGCCCCTAGAATGGGAATGTCAAGATTCGTTTCGCGTAACCGCCGTGAAATAAATTTAGTTCAGATGGGATTCGAACCCTCAATCTTAAACTGTGTGACCCTCGACGGATCCTCATTTATTTATTATGTTATAGAATTCAATTTTTTATTTGGTATGAATGGTATATATGTATACTGTTATTACTTGTTTTCATTATGTTTAAAAATAATAAAAGACTTATTTATTTATTTTTCTCTTTAGGAACTAAAAAATCAGCTCCTCCCCCACCTTTTCTGTCTCTTATGTTATGTTACTGTTCGTAAATACAATATCTGCGATATAAAATCAATTTTTACCCACACTTTTACTCCTAACATCTGTTCAATATCACATAAATTTAACAGTAATATAATATAAATGAGCATTAATTATAATGGTTATAATATTAGATAAAAAACGGTTATTAAATGTTGAGAGTTTTTTATTTTTCTCTAAGATTCAATATCGATTCTGAGTGGGAAGGCGCACGTATTGCATCAGTACATGGAGGAGGAATCGCTGTAACCTTGTTTTGAAAAGGTTTTTCAATTCCAGTCAGTACATCAAAGACAAACTGTTATTGAAGGTGAAGGAATATATTTCTGTTGCTGGCTTTAGCTAGAGATGAGTCTCTATCCATTTCACTTTGGTTATTCATTCGTATTTACTTGTTTCAATTGTCAGTTAGCTCTATAAATTTTTCATTAGTAACTACATCGGTTTGGTTATTCATTAGTAATTACATTGTAATTACTTATTAATACTGTGCAGATATTTTCATGCGGGTTCTGTTAAATAGATATTCGTAAAACAAAAAAAATAAACGTTAAAACTCAGATGAAAATGGTGTGGTTAAAATATTGCAATAAAACAAGCGAAACTGTGAATTCCTGGAATAGTCTCGCTGAAATGTGCTAACGAATTCTGTTTGTTCCAAAAGGTGCACAAATGCATTTTAATGACGCCTGTAAAGTAGAGAAGCATTTGCGACCGATTCCTAATGGAGATGTTGAAGTCACTTAACCCCACTTGTCTAACTTAACTGCTCTGAGAGTGTACAACTTAAGCAAGCCTTCCATATTAATAAGATCCCTATTCAACTATCTCTCTGTATAGTGTCTGAGAGCAATCATATGATTGGAACGTTTTCACTGTACGTGTTAACATGATACTAATACTGTTAAATATTTTGAACACATACATTTGATTTGTCACTTTTTTTAAAAATTTAAATTAACTATATCTTTGTTAATTTCCTTTTAATGGAATTTTTATTGAGAATGACCAATATTTGATTGTGGTTGCCACTTAAGTTCTGAGACCAAAGGGCTTTTAAAGGCCCGATAGTATAGACCAATTTTCAGTTTAGGTCATCGACTGCTGAAAAAGGCTATTAGAAAATTTCATGACCTGATAGGAAAATTTTTAATGTTAGATATTAACATATCTTTAATTTTTGTTGTATATCCATTGTGTATCTTTATGTATATATTTTTGCTTTTACTTAAAAATGATTACACATATTGTCTTGTCATTGTTTACCGTGATAAGTAGTTTTCATTCGTTATCTCTTTCTCTTGTAGTTAAATGTTATTGATTATTGCTTATTATAACACACTATGATAAAACACTATTTTATTTTTATGTTTTCGTGTCCAATATTTTTTAATTTTTAATCAATTTCTAATATTAATTGAAGTAATTAATAACAAAATACAGTCAGTAAAATATAAAAATACATGGCTAATTTGGGCTTATTATTTTTTTTACCTTAAATGTTGTGGGGTCCTAAAATTATAACATTGAAGATAGGTTTCAAATTATAATATTTTGAAATACTATAACTTTCTTGGTGATAATTTGTTTTTTAACGTTTTATTTTGGTTTTAAAATTTAGAAAGATAAAGCTTTTAATTGAGGAGTCATCTAACAAAAATTAATGTATCCACTTAAAATTATTATTTAAAAATTAATTTGGGAGTATTTCATGTACTTGAATAAAATATTTATTGAAAATGTTCATTTGTAATACCTATTTGCTATAAGAAAATTTTTATTTATCAAAAATAAAAGCATTTACTTTTCAGAAGTAGATATCTATAATAATTGTTTATAAAAAAATACCTCAATTTATATTCAATCGTTCTGGAAACTAATTTTGTTTTTCTTTTTCAGGTAAGCTTCATGATTTTTGGAACATAACTGTAAGTTTTTTAATCCTTTATTTGTATATTTAATTAATTCATAGTTAGTAATTTCAATTTGAATTTTATTCTTTCTTCTTATTTCATAATTTTTTTTACCGAGTAAAGTACTTTTGGTGTCTACCCGTATCGTTCAAAAAACTCTCTTTTAGTTTTTAACTCTGTGTAATTGTTAAATATTAATTATTTGATAGTAAGGTAGAAATTATAAATGATATCGTAGTTTCATGAATAATAAAAATTAAAAAAAAAATTATGACCCGATGGTTCGATGCCGATACCATCAATCATTGTCTAATCTTTAAAAAATAGTCAGTCTCCTATCCAAAAAAATCCACAAGATCATTCTTAATGCAATCTACTTAAGTTTTTGTTAACCCGTCCCACGTTTTTAAGTGGGCTCAGAGCTTTTAAAATTGTAGTAATTCATCAATGAAGAACATAACTTTACACGCCCATTTTATTCAACGCTAATATATTCATGGGGTGCAACTCAATGTTTTTTAAATATTAGTTGATACTTTTGATGTTTAGTTACATTTATTCTTATATTTAAAAAATAAATCTGGCAATAGATTATTTGTTGTCGTGACAGATAACGTTGACAAAATACATAAAGTTAGATATAAAAAAATTGAATAATCCGCAACATATTATAAATATTGTTAATTTTTTCAGAAAATAGTTTTAATTAAAAAAAAATAAATTTATAATAAGGAGGATTAACGTTGATCTATGAACTAAGTTTTAATTTTTCTTTAAAAATGGTGGTTTGTTAGTGTCAGGAGGTTGGACGTGCATTCAAAACTGATTGATTTTTAGCTGTTTTTTATTTTTTGTTTTTTTTACCTGGTTAGTATATTTTACTGCATTGGCTGTAATTTTTAATTATTTTATAATTAATTTTTTAATTATTGATAAAATTCAGATTAATTCTTAAAGTTCTAAGAAAGATCCTAACGGTATATCGGTAATTTACTGTAACCTAAGCTATTGATGGATGGTTCTGGTATGCTGGACTGAACTAAAACACAAGCCTGGAGGACATTAGTTTTTCCGTCAGGGGATATGGACCAGAGGTACTCCTTGGAGAACACAAAGCCAGGCTCCATGAGCTAGTGCCCACAGAGGTGACAAGATAGATTGCCTCAATAAAGTAGCTCTTTGGCCACTTAGGCCTTCGCATCAGCTCTCAGCTTCAATCAGGCCGGGTCATCTTCCAGCCATTTTAGTTGATAGATTGACAGCTCTATTGGACGGGACTTGAGAATAAAGTTTCACCGAAGGTTCTTTCAAAATTCAGAGCTTCAACTTTATTAAAATAATTGGATATTATGGGCTGAATGTTAAAAAAATGGATATCACAAGATTATATACTAATAACAATTTGGGTATTAACACTTAGTTATTATTAAACCATGATTAAAGAATATTTTTTAGGCGTTTAGTTTTACATAAGTACTTACAACAGGTTTTATTTCGGTATATAGTTTTCTAAATGTGAGGTTTTAAATTTCAAGATTGGTTGAAACTCAAGTTTAAAAAAATATATAAATACTCTGATATGTGTATCACTAACTTTTACTTATCGTTCTAATTTTAGAAAAAAAAAATAATCCCTTTACATTTAAAAACAGCGATTAACAAATTTTATCGTAATTTCTTTATAATTATATTCTATGTTTAGGTAAATGAAATAAATTCTTTCATATTTTGTCTGTACCGTTTGGTTGTTATTTCTTGCAACGCAAGGCGGTTAGTTATTTCAAAGAAATAAAATTAAACGTATCTTGGGAGTGCCTTTTTTTGAAACTTCGTAGTTCAAGCCCTATCAGACTTTTTCAAGAACGATAAGACTACTTAATAAAATTTAATAGTTATATGAACCATGTAAGGCCGAGCAGGCCGATCTGGTATCATATAAATAAATAATAATAATAATAAAAAAGACTACTTGATTTTACATCATTATGACGAGTTCAATCAAAATCGTTTCACCCATTTTTGAGAAAATTATAATAAGTGTAAAATCGATGATATAATGGGTTACTTTTCCGGTAAACCCATTTTAGCAAAAACGCTATTTGATTCCAGTCTTGTATCTTCCCTAAATACGTATTGTCAAGTAAATACTTTCAACTCTTGTTTCTGAGCATTTCTAATGCATACATGTTGATCCAAACCATTTTGCGAAACTTGGTTATTTCGACTCAGAGACCCCTTCAAAGGTTGTATTTCCATAAAAAAATTCAGATTGAAAATTGTTTAAGATTGTAATAATTAACTTTATATATAATCTTTTCTTGGGACTGGTTTATTGATATAAAAACAAATAGTGTTGCATGCAGCCAAAAACCGCTTTGATTTTAATAATACAATAATTCTACATAAATAAAATAATACGTTCAAAAGAAAAATACTTAAATTAATTTACATGTCTGAAAACATTAATTATAGAGTGAATTTTAAAACAGACAACAGTGATCTGAACCAACATTATGCAGAGATTTTAAGCAAAATTAATTTATGAAAAATATGGGTAAAAATTATGTTAATATTTAAAACTTTGATGTGAATTTTAAGAATAAAAGAAATAAGAATTTTAACTAAGCTAAATAAATGTTATGCTTGACATTCCTCACAGGAGGATGGTTACAAATATTGTTATGATATCAAGGTGTAATAGAATTTAATTGATTATAATTAATAGTTCAATATTAATGAAATAGTTACAAAATAGGTAATTAGACTTAAGTCGAGGATATCTTATTAATAAATTAATATAATTCCCTAATGTTTTACTATCTCTGAGGGTAGTTTTTACCGACACTATTGACTTGGGTAGAGTATCCTGCAGAAAAAAATTAAAATAATTTATTTAAATTGGTTTTTAAGGTGTGTTATTTATTAATAATACTGTTAATTGCTGAAGTTGTAAAAAAATCAATGTAAAACTGTTGTTAAAATGTAAAAACTGTTTTGTGATAGATTGTCCTTGAAGGTGGCTAAATTGGCCGAAACGTTGCACTTTTGAGGAAATAAAGAATGTGTTGAGACTTTAATTTGGATACAATTGATTTTATTTAAACAGAAATAATTTACTTTATTAAATATTCTAGATATAGGTGAATAATATAAAAAATTCGTCCTCCCGTTATTCGGCTTACGCCGTTATATGGGGTTAAGGTAGGGTAAACAAAAAATAACTAAGAGAAGAAACCAAAATCTTTTGTTTTCTTAATAAATGACCTCAACACTAGAAACTGGTTTGGTTTGGATTGAACGGATTTACAATAAAAAGGCATTGTGGACCATTCTTCGTTTGTCATCGCCAGTGACACTGATATCCCATGATTTATCGGACAATACGGCTATCCATAAAGTCTTGTTGTCATTCTGAAAACAACCCTCTCGGGACAATGGTGAAATCCATCTCCGGAAAAAAAAGGTTTGACGAGTGTAGCGGAATATCCAGAAACAAATGGGCAGACGAGGTAGAAAAAGAACGATGGTCCTACAGTCTGGCAAACAAGAGAGCAGTGCCGTTGAGTGGAGTTTTATTGTTGGAAGAGGATCTGCTCTGTTGAAGAGCCTTTGCTGACTGTATTCTACCAAGGATACTCCACTCCATAGATTTTTATGAAAGCATTTCCTAATTGTGGGTCCATTACTTATTATGCAGAAGAAAAACTATTGTTTTGCATGATAGTGTTACTTAAGCTGCTCTCTCCGATTTGGAAGGAAGGAGCAGTAATGGAAAGCCGAATGTTAATTTTTAGAAAGTTGGGTATTTTTAATATAGATATTGTAATTTGCAAAATACGAAAATCCAAATAGAATTTTGATGTCATATTTTTAATTAGTTTTTACTCTAAAAAATCCTTACAAATTCTTGGCTAAGTTCCTAACTCCTTACCAGCTAAAGATCAGTAACCTCTCTTCTTTTAATCAACAAAATCAAAATTGATACGGTCGAGTGACGGATGTAACACCCAAAACAGAAACTATGTCATATCTTATGAAATCGTATTGTTGTTTGAGGGGGAGGAAAAATCGCATTAGAACAGTTCAAAAGTTTCTCCAAAAAGGACTCGCATAAATAGAATGTAACAGCGTACATACCTGTTTCAAATGAAAAATAAAAAACATAACAAGCGTATTTCCACTCGACAAGCCTGGGATGAAACAGCAACGTTCTAGCCAACATTGTCTTACCGGAAGAAAATCTCTATATCATCGATTTTACTAGAGTTGAAAGTACTTGAATAAATATCTTTTTGTGTTTCAAATGTGCTATCTATAGAAATTACTACTAGTTGTAAACATTTTTATTTCATTTAAATTGTATTGTATGGTCGTAAATAACCTCCTCGCCGCATATGGGATTCCTAGCTAGCACTTTAGATGAAGTATGGAGCTCCAGGAACAACCGAAGATGGTTTGACCTAATTATTAAGTTATGGCACTCATTCAACTTGATGTAATGTTCTTTATTTTCTTATTACTACATTTTAACTAGGATCTGGGAAAAAAAAGAAATAAAAATTATAATCCGTTACTTTAGTTAACTAATTGGTTACTTATTAAACGTTTTAAGTAACCTTAACCGTAACATTATTTAAGTAATGGGTTTCCGTCATTGGTTTAGTTAATAATTTTAAAAATTATTGACAGATAGGTTTTTTATGGACTGGGTTTTATATATTAAGTTCCTGTACTACGCTACGCTACGACCTCCCCTGGCTTTCAATAACTGCCCTTCTTTTTTCGACCTTCCTACTTTGGCTGTTGATTTATGGAGGCCGAGGCATGATTCAGAGTTAGACTCGCCGGAGTGTAAGCATTGTACATAAATGAACATGTTTTATACAATTTATTTTATTTTCACTCTAATTTTCTCAACTTTGTAGGACTGGGTAGCTCATTGAACTCACACTGTGGTACTAACTCCCACGGCCTAGGTATGAATCCGGCTGTACTGATAATTATTTTCTGTTTCACTGTTGCCGTGAGGTCCTGTCGGTTCAGAAGCGCTCCGTGGTTTACTCAACCTTCTAAAGTGGTTTACCAAGACTTGATTGGGTCAAAATCAGGCGGTCGAGCGTGATCCTCACCAAATCAACTCCCTGCACAACTGTTGGTCTAGTAACAGTACTTCCTTACAAAATATTGCACACCTAACCCTGGGTTGTAGCGGTACAGTTTAAATTTTTTTTATATCGATCATTTACTAATAATATACTCATTATGCTAACGTATGTATTGGAATTATGCTAATAGTTGTTTTGTTGATTGAATAAATGAAGAGTAAATAAATCTGCAATATCAGTTAGATATGGAGAACCCCATCTGTAGAATATTCAGTCCGTTGAACCGAATATCCCAGATATCAATTGGTTTGGGTTGGACGGTCCCTGGTGACAAACGGTGCTTCCAGTCGAATGAGATAGAGCTGGTTAATGTAGCCCTGTTTCAAGCTAATAGGCATTCTCTTCTCGATGGTGACAGTTTATCGCCCCGTCCTTTACCATTATTTGCTTTGTCAATTACCGTTGTCCTCAATTGATTCCTATTAGTTTGCCCTGAATTATTTGGTTGTTTATTAGGTTAATTGCTCTTGTATGCCCCATGATATTTCCGTGATATCCGTGAGTGTCCGGAGATTCTTTTGATAATATACATCTAATGAACAAATTTACAATTAGAAAATAAAAATAAAATATATTCTTCTTCCATACATTAAGGGTTAGAGTTGCAATATTTTGTAAGGAAGTACTTTTACTAGACCAAAGGTTGTGCAAGGAGATAATTGGTCGCGCTTGACCTCCAGATGTTTACTAAGTTAAGGGTGCCCACTTTATGAGGCTTAAGTGGTCCCGGGAGATCACCTGAACCCACAGGGCTGACTCACGGCTGCCGTGAAACAAAAAATAATTAGCCATAGGTGGATTTGTACCCGAGTCCTTAAAGTTAGTAGTTCAGTGCCTTACAAATGAGCTTTCAACTCCTACTTACAAGTAGGAAAAGGCACCAATATTTTTGACACTGAACTATTTTTTCAAATATGTTCTTTTAACGTATTTATTTAGTAACCAATTTTATTTTAATATATAAACAACGAACATGATAAATAAATTATTTTTCTTTAAGTTTTTCTCGTATGTCCAAGTCTGTTTTACATATTTCGCTTGTAGTTTGGCGAAATTACTGTAAAAGTTTCTGTTTTCATGAGGGAAAAAAAACGTAAGAAACATTTTCCACCAATTTTTGCATTGCAAAAACTAATCATCAATGATTC
>NW_027106849.1:2185927-2189147 GCF_000696795.3 Halyomorpha halys | reverse complement strand
TCCAAATATTTATCTTTATTAATTAATTTATATATAAATTATGAAAATATATTTTGTTTATTAATTTCAAAATCGCCATAAATTGCGCCGGTGCCTAGAAGTCACAGAATTAAAATTATGCACGATATTATTTTTGATAGGTATAGGAACATTTCAATTGTGATTCAGGGAATAAAGAAATAGAACTTTATTTATAAATATTCATAAATTCTAGACAGCCTTATTGCAGCATTGATTTGCAGCTATCTTACCTAATCAAATTTAAAAAAAGTTGCAATGCATGATTGTCGCTTAACATTAATCATGTTTTTCTTTTTGGCACTGAAGTCACCTTCACTTACTTTTCTTTTCTGGCCTTGCAAAAATTTCCAAGTCTTTGTTCCAAGTTCTCTACCTCCTTTAATGATTATGAGTTTATTTATGGCATTCTTCTGTGGAACCTTTTGTTATTTTTAGAATAAGAGCTTCATCCTGTTACCAATATAAAAATAAGTGTTGTCGAATGTAAACGAAACTTTTTTAAAATGTTCTGCTATTGACTTTGTATGTGGTTATTATTAATAAAAATAATGCTGACAATTTTTCTTTGAAAATTAAATATTATGCACGATTGCTTCAATAATGCTCGTTACAAATATACAAATTTATATTTCCAATTAAATTAGTAAAAAGTGATAATTGTAGTATTAACGTACTTAACCTATTTATTAGTAATGAAAACTTAGTAAACTTCCCTAGGTTTTCCTCCTTTCAATCGCTGTACAGTTTATTGAAGTTTGTACTTCAATGATGTTTTTAATTGAAGTTTCGTTTCAGCAGTATTTGGATCAATTTCCCATGGTAATACGTTCTCATTTTGTTAATTAATTTTTCCAATGATTCAAAATCTGTACATCTCCCGGAACATTCCAGATGCCCTTTTAAAGGATGATTGAATTGTTTACAAAGTAAACAATATTAAAATTTTCCAAAGAGGATCGTTATTAGGAATACGTTTCTGAAAACGGCTGGAATTGGAATTAGTTAATCTGTGACTACTGAAAAGAAGCTCATTTCAAAAATTAACACGGGAAAGTATTCCATAAGTAAATACTATACAAATATCTGTTCTGCATCGCGGAGGATGAATTTTAATCCAAGCGAAAGCTGCGTTATGTTGGTTTTATTATACTCCTCATATTTTTTCCCCTTAACGGGGAAGTTGGTTCATATGTTTTTTCATCAAACATTAGCATGATTAATAGTAAATTAATTATCGACTAAATTATAAACTAAGCGTAAGTAGTGAGGTTCGGCTAGTTCCTATGTTCTTGACTGTTTGTGAGTTACTAAGTTTCCCCTTACCTTTAAATATTGTTTTCATTTTTACATAATTCATACCTGTCAGTATATTTACAGACAATTAGTAGATTGACTAGTGTTCTTGTTAGACGGTAAAGAATGACAGCTATTAGAAAGAATAAAAACCTGACGTAACTACTCCTTGACGTTGATCTAGATGAAGAGATTGTTGAGTAGATCACTCATTCGCTCTTTTTCCAACTACACAGACAAGTTAAGCCTAAATAACTAGCTAATTATATTATTTATAATCTTAATGCTTTCTTGAGACTAGTTAATAATAATAATAATTATCTTTATTTAATCTGAATGATATACAAGCCCTTTAGAATGATATACAAGCGTCAAAATTAGGCTTTAGAGCCTTAGGGTAAAGATGAAATTACAAAATGAAATAAAGCAATGAATTTGAAAAGATACAAAATAAACAACAATAATTAACAGAACATAAAATACAGAAAATATATAAAGATTATTTGAAACTTTTAATTGTTATTCTTTCGGAATTGGGCTGACATAATGTAGTCGAAGATACGGGATTTGAATATTGGAAGGGTATTAGAACTACGAATAAAGGAGGGAATAGAATTCCATAGGGAAGAGGGAAGATCTACCAAAGGCTGCAGTGCGATGTACAGTTACATATAATACTGTTTAAATAAATAAAATTGTATACAGTTTAGTCTCTAAACATTTTTATTCTATTTGCAAGTCTGATTTCGGGCAATTCAGCCATCCTCATGGGTAATCTATTAAAAACAGCTTTTCTTACATATATGATCTTCAAAAATTCCAAACAAATAATATTATTTATAATTTATCTTACCTTAATACAATATTAGAACTAAAACATTTAAAAAACAACTTCATGCAGGCTATTCCGCACAGATAACTCCAACAAATTGCCCTATGAGACATTGGATTGTAATTGATTTTCCAAGTTTAGTATGTCTTTCAAGGATCAGGTGTATTGTACAAAAATCAACTAAGTTGCAAAGAATTTTATGTTAGTTCTCATATCGAAACAAAATTTATGTTCTCTTTAATATTATTATTACTTGTAGATAAACGAAGGACCATCGGTCTTCTATGTCTCTTAGAAGTTCAAAAGACAGTTTTATTCCGATTTGACGACTGTTGAGAAGTTCCTTCGGTTATTTCCTTCTCATAATTTTCGTAATAGCTCTTGGTCTTGATCTTGTTATAAACTTTTTTGAAATGGGGTTCGGTAGTGGAGCACTACTTTTGATGACTGGTTCTGAAAGCTTTTGAAACTGTTTATCTTTGAGGAAAGGGACCTAAACTTGGTTCCCAAATCCTTTGTTACATTAAGAAAGTTTCTCCAGCTATACAAGTATATCCTAATGGTTTGCTTTATCAACTGTATGTTAAAAGTGCCCTTTTAATCTAGTCTATAATTTTTTTTAAAAAACCATTTTAAATTTAGCTTCTAAAGCTTGAAATATACATGTAAACTTGAGTTCCTGCCGAATTAATAACGAAGTACTCAACGCGGTGGTGTCTTAATTGCAGCTTAAGTATAGGACTCCAATGGGAATTTTAGGCGGGGGAAAAAAAAATTCAGCTTTCTCCTGGAAGTGGTACTTTTCTTTTACATTTGTCAGTAAAACAAAAATATATATTACAAACATTTAAAAAAAACTTATATTATGAGTATTAAATAAATAATTGTCAAAAATAATAAAAAAAAGTGTTTTATATTATTATAAAAAAGTTTATTGGGATTGAATATATATATATTTTTTTTAATAAGATATTTAGCTGAAAATATTACATTATTTCGATTATAGACATGAGCATTGGGTGGTCTCTCGTAATATTGGTCTCTCGTAATATATTGGCTTATCTGTGTGTGACG
>NW_027106849.1:2177623-2185742 GCF_000696795.3 Halyomorpha halys | reverse complement strand
AGACTAATCTACATGACTGTAATAAGGCCAATCTGGACATATGGAGTTGAGCTTTGGGGCTCCACTAAACCTTCGAATTCCTCTCGTATTCAATCCTTGAAATCCATAATCCTCCGTAAAATCCTTAATGCTCCTTACATTGCCACAAAAAAGTCATCCATAAACCCCTTAATGTTCCTTATGTAACCGATCTAGCCCGAACCAGATATCAATCCTTCCATTATAAACTCTCTAACCATCATCCCCACTAGTTTGTAACCTTGCTTCCTCATCCATTCCTGACAATCCTCCGAGGCGCCTGAAAAGCATATGGCCACGAGACCTGCTAATGTAAAAACTTCATTAGAGTGCTACCAACGGGTGCTTTCTCAACACGCCTATATCACCCCGTAATAACATACATCAAATTTACTAAATGTATAATTATGTACAGTTGTTAATTATTAAAAAAAAAATAAATAAAAAAGATTGCCCTTGAGGTGGGCCGAATAATCTGTTAATCTTTCTAGGCGTCTGATAATAAGATGGACTGGAGATCTTCTCTAGAAATGTTATTGGAGTTCTATCAATGGGTAATTTATTCACGTGTCTGTACCATGCCATTCTATAACTAACATCAAATTTACTTACTGTATATATATTTTTAATATACAATTATGTTGATTAATGTACGAAGTATTGACATTTTAGTATTAAATCAAAACGATCTCTCCGAAATAAATTGATTCTCTATAAATCAGTCCTAAGACGTATGAGACAGGCTTACATTATGATAGTATGTCCCACCCATATAGAGCTTCCAATTCATTTTTTAAGTATTCCAGAATAAATTACTCAAAATTGTTAACAACCATCCATGTTTCACCGAGAATAGCTAAGATGCATTCAGAATTAAATATAAACACCGTACATGAATACATAAACAAACTGACTTATAATTTCTTTTATCCTTGCCCTAACTCTTTGAAACCAGAAACTGAAATAGTAATTTATATAAATAATAAACGACCCTTTGATATAAACCTATGCGAACTAAACATATGCTGTTGTAAACATCTTCAATGATAATATTTATTTCAGAGAGAGAAATACTTTATTCATATATGCTGCCTAAATACATTAGGTTTCTATTTGACACAGCATACTTATCAATCCGTAATCGGACATATTTACATTACATATTCATGGTATAATCATAAAAAAAGATATACAATAATAGGATATAATAAACAATTTTTTTTTCACCACTACAGTTTCCTTTTACAATCCATTTCGGTCTGTACAACCAATACAAATGTTTCACTCACTCCCATTTTTCCCTCTCATTTCTGCTCAATTATTCAATTCACCCTATCAACAAATTCGCTCTCCGGAATTCACCCTCCTAGATCCTCTTCAGTGACCCGCTAAAAAAATTCAATATAATACGGTAATAAAAAGGAATGGTTGAATCTTTGTTCACAATAAACTTTTAAATTACTGGACTGATTTACGTGCTTTTTTTTCTAATGTCTCCTGTCCCCATGAGAAGGCTTTAAATGACTAAAATTCCTGAATTCTTAGATAAAAAAAATTATGTAAAAAATTGAACGTGTATACATCGGGACCTGGTCGTATCTTCAAGTATCCTGAGTGTATGTTGAATTTTTATTTATATTAATGTGGAAAAGGGGTGTTAAAATTGTGAGGCCTGCTTATCAATAAACATGCATATATTTCCTTTAAGGGCCGCCCATAGCTCAGTGGTTAAGACACAGTCATACCAATTTGATGTCTATTGGCGGTGCCGGTTCGAATCCGGCCTGGGACGTTGACTTTTTTTTATTGAGTGGCGGTCCCACAAAATGAAGAACTTTGACCCCCAACCATGGTCAGGCAGTATAGGACTCCAATGGGAGTCTTGGCCGAAAAAAAAAATATTTCCTTTAAATTCGAATATTAATTCCCTGGAGGGGCAGATTGTGTTAGTATGTTAGCCGAAAATGTTATATTATTTCAATTATAGACATGAGCATTGGGTGGTCTCGTATATTGGCTTATCTGTGTGTGACGCCTTCGCCGCCGCGGTCACGTCTTCTTCGCTCCCCTCTTCCAGGTTCAGCGGTGGGCGAAAATGGTGAAACCATGTATCTTCGCCTGGTGTCAGAAAGACGTGTTTCTCCCTCTGTGGCTGGCCAGCGTGTCCTGGCGTGATGGTAGGGGCAGGCAGGAACTAGCCTGAGCGGCATTGCAGTCACGGCGTATACGGGGTCTTCCGGTATCCGCAGCAAGAGGGGGGCATCAGAAAATGAGACCCTCGACCCCGACTTTATACAAATTCAAAAGAACCGAAAATATCGGATTACGTAAATCTGACAGAACGTTTTTTGGTTTGAAGCTCAGAAAGTATACATTTTTTTCATGGTTATTTTACTCCAATCGACTAGTCTTTTTCCAAAGAACATAAAATAGTATTACTGATTCTACTAAGCTATATTATATTTACAAAAATGGAAAAAAGATAATATGGCTTAGAGTAAAGTAGGACAACAAATTTTTTTTTAGGAAAAAACATTTTATATTCGTTTTTATTGTAGTATTTAACTTGTAATTACCATTTTTCTGAGAAATAAAAAAATTTCACCTTGATTTATTTCGTATTTTTTATTTATTTATTTATTTTTTATTTTCTTCCATTGACTATAGTTCATAAACTCCTTTTCATTTTATCCAATTCCTACATTAATATAGCCGTTGGAAGGCCTTTCAGCCTGCATCAACTAACTTTAGATTAAATGACCGAAATATTCAAACATTTTATTTTATATCTCCGGCTCTAATTTGTTTAATTAGATATGGTTTGTGCATTCCCATTTTGGTGAACATTTTGTTGAAGTTGTTTTTATTAATTTTTTTTTTTCTAAAATTCGTATTTTAGTATTTCTTAAGGTGCTAAAATAAATATCAACTTTGTTTTACTTCTAAAAGATATTTGACTACAGTTGGATATATCAATCGGGCTCAATTGTTTCAATATACCTACTAACACATTCCTCTCTTACCGAGGAATAAAAAAAAAAATATTAATAATTCCCTTAAATGTATTGGTTCAATTTATGTTACCCAATCATAATAAAATATGCGTATTTTTTTAATTTTTACTAAATATGATGACCTATATTAAACTATCAATTGTGATCATTAAAGTAATATACATCCTCAGATATAGCAATTTCATAGCATTGCCGGGTAAGTTTCAAATAAATGTTCAGTTTATTTTTTCACCGGGTTTCTTCTACCCACAATGTCAAAAACATTGCTCATATGTAATAAGTCATAAAGCAAAATATATTGTATAAGGATGTATCCCGAAGCATTGTTTTAATCCATATTTTTGAAATACAAACTTTTAAATATACATAAAAAAAATAATGTCGAGTTCCGAAGATACTGGGATGATCTATGATGGTTTTGCTAATTTTAATAGAAAATAATCTGGGTGTCTCTAAGAAAAGCCTTGGACAAGATAATTTTTTTTAAATTCTATACACCTGTTTTTTAATTTTTAGGGGTTTGACACTTTTTTTCTCTCAGTCAATAACTAATGAGTGTAATTATAATTAACTAAAAGAGTTATGAATGTTACTAAAATGTAAAGAATATAGCAACTTATTAAAGATGAATGTCTGGTCACTAATATTGCATAGACTTGAGAACTATTAGTAAAACAATTAAAGATGTCAATAGTTATGACATTTTAAACTGTCTAACCAGAAATAGACTTGACCAATACCCTATTTAGGAGGTATTATGATGACCTTTCTACTTGTCCCTTAATGATGAATGATCAATAGGTTAGTTTAATATCGTTGTTGAAAGCGTGGGTTTCCTCCGCAATTTTAATGTTTATTTATAGGTGTTAAATAATTACTATCCATTTATCCATTAATGGATAAAATCGTCATGCGCCGGCCATTAATTATTGGCCTACTATTTTGGTTAAGGCCCGTTTGTAGGTGTCATTTAGATTTAAAATAATTGTAGATTGCCTTATTAAAAGTAACTTTTAATTATGATTACTAAAGAAGCAATCTAAACATTGTCTGTGTTCGTTCTGATTTAATATCTGTTTACTTATTTATTTGTATTTAATTTTAGTATTGTTCTAATCTTTACTGCTCCTTTTTTTAAAATATTATATGATTAGGTTCTAATATTCTGTAGAGGATATTGTAACCTGTTTAATTTTCAGAATGGAAACTAACTGATTATTTTTTAGTTGAAATATTATTATTATTTTAAAATAGAACTTAAATTAATATTTAACTGAAATTTTATTGTTATTTCAAAATATAAGTTCAATTAATGTTTAATGAAGATCTGTTCCGAATCTGAGAGCTTTATTAATAAATAATGTAGAAATGAATATTGGAGGCATTTCTACATATAATTTCCTCGTCCTATATATAATTGCACATTACTGGAAGATTTATTACAATGTTGCCTGTTTTTAGAAATTTACGACTATGGTCGTAAAAAAATATATGTTTTACCATTATAGTTAATAAAAAAATTATAATTATCTCCACAGTGTTCAATTTTTTAATTTAATTTGGCAACATTTTTATCATTTTCTTACCACATACTTTTCTTCCCCCCAAAGAAAAAAATAATAATAAAATAATATAAATGTATAGGAAATAGTAATATAGAAATTGTAATATTCATAATTGGCTGCTGGCTGACCTTAATTTATATATACACCATTGTTTATGACAATATTGGGGATAATGCGTTATATTTTCTGTTTGCATACTATTCTTCTTTTTTAGTTTATTTTTAAAACATTCATTAGCTACCTTTTCATTTGAGATTAGCAAGTTCCCACTCATCCGCTTCTAATGGGTTATAACTGTGCTATTGGGAAAAATTAAACTAGATATTGCGAATTATTGCTCGCTTGATTTACCCGGTTTATGTATATCGAGTAGAATATAAAGTATATATTTATAGAAAATTTCATTCGGTAGTTCGCCAGACATTGTCTCGCCCACCTGTTTCTAAATTCGTCCCCCAGTATCAGAATCGCTTTCTTTATAACTTGAAGGTGTTTTTTTTCCCTTTTCAATAACTCGAGGGATTCATAACTAATGTTTTCCTTTCATTTATTGTTCCATTCTTGTCATTTTCATCAGTATTTTTGTATTTTAGTCGAAACGGGATTTTCGAATATGACATTCAAAACCTGGATTATTCCAATTTCAAACTTACTAATCCATTGGTCAGATTCATTTCAGTATAATCCGCTAATTCGATTTTAATAAAGTTTTCAGGGACCTAGCGGCTCGGCACCTTTATTGGTCCTGTATCAATTTCATTATTAGATCCTATCCACCAATTTTGTTTACGCATGCATATACCACATCAACAAATATTTTTTTGTCACCAGAAAATAAAGTTAGGCTCAAATTGGGAGAAAAGTTGGGTGTTCTAGTATAACGTTCTCTACTTTCGTTTACTCATACGAAGATCGCCTTTCTGGATACACCTTCATTTCATAAACTGTTCCCGCAGAAACAAATTTTATAAGACAAATCATTTACTTTGAATCATGTTTTTTTTTTTTTAATTTCATTTTCATAAATTAAAAAAAACAAAAAAACAATATCGAAATAAAAATCAGAAAAAAATAGTAAGGAAGTTACACTTACGTACATGGCGTTTTTTTCTACTGTAAACTGACTGGAAATTGCAAATTGTTTATAGAAATTATTTTAAATTACGTAATTTTAGATGCATTTATAAAAAACATTTCACAAGTAGTTTGTTTTTAACAATTGTTTTTTGAATTCGATCATACTTATTTGAGTTATTTATAATTCGTATCATCAATAAATTTACTTTATTATAGTTCTTGTGAAGATCTTTTTAATTATTCAAGTACTTATTATACTTATTTCTATACTTATGATAATTTCGCCGTGCGTATCATTTGATAAAATTTAAGTTAGCGCCGCCCTTAAAAAATCACTTGTAAATTATTTGTCTAATTTTATATTAGTAATGTTTTCATAAATTCTTGTTATTACTTACCTAATTTTAGATGTATTTATCAGGTAAAGTTAAAAAAATATATAATTGGATTTACCTGATTATTGGATCGTATTTTTAGTCATTATTAGTTTTCCTCATTTGAAGTATACATAATCCGTATCATCAATATATTTACGTGATGACGGCTCGTGTAAAAATCTTTTTAATTTTTTTCGGTAACATATATACTTGTTTCAATTCTTTATTTAAAATTTCGTTATATCATCGTACATCTTTAAATAAATCGAACTTACTATCGATCTTTAAAAATTATTATTTCGAATCGATTGTATTATTTTACTAATAGGTTTAATGTTAAGTGTTAAGGACGTATTTTATTTCATTTTTTCACGTTTTTATCCGATCTATTTTGCTGTTTTTACTAACATCGTGCTTTGCTATATTTGTCTACTATGTCACGTCACGCCGATTCGTATTAACGTTATTAATTATACTTATTAAAAACAGCCCGTTGCAATAAATGCAATATAAGTGTATTTAAATTAGGAATTGAGTTGCCTATTACTACTTAAGGAACTGCTGGTTATTGAGGGCGGTGGAAATTGAGCTAGTTAGATATTCTGGTGCGGCTCCTTGTGCTAACAGTGGAGGGTCTCAGCCAAAGCCCATTTTTAACTTATAGCCTATAAATGCGAGCTATCTCTCCAACTTCATCACTAACTTATCTTTTATTGCTTCAATACTCTGAGTTACTATGCTCATAAATCGGCCAGCTTCCTCTATACATACTTAATTAGGGGCTTATCTGAAAGGCTGTTAGCTTTGTAAGTCTTCCTTAAAGTACTTAAGAGTTAAGTCTCCTAATGCTTTACTTAATTCGCGCTTCGGCCATTACGTATGATTAATGATTTTTGATATTAGTTGATTAGTTAAATGACTTGGTTTTGTAGTAATGTTATTACATATCACTCGATTTGCAACTCTTTACATCAGCATTAATCACTTATTTCTGAAGCTTTGAACGTCTTAGTATTAATTGACAAAACTCAATGCAATAAAATATGATCTCAATTATACCGTATTTAGCGAAAACGAATCGATCCATAAATTAAATAAAAATTTGTGGTAATAGAGTATATTATACTAATACAGCATTAATTTGCCTAACATAACCTCCACGTACTTTACTATCTATGAAGCTTCCAAAAATGTATATAAACTTAGTTTTAGAAATATTTTGAGGAATCTTTCTAGTATAAAACAGGAACCCGTTAATATGCTCTGTGTTCAACTTTTTTTTTTTTTTTTTTTTCGAAATTTGCTGATAGTTCATTACATATATAATTTTATTTTGTAAATTGTTTATGGGTATTTAACATTAAATGAATTTTCCCTGTTCAGTGGATTGGTTCCTTCATGGTTAAAATATTCTAATTAAGAGTTGAAAATAGTTTACATCACCGTTGCTGAATTCATACCTTTTTTATGTAGTGAGTGTATAGAATTCTGAAGGCAACATATTTGCGAAATACATTTATACAAAGTGAAAAAATTTAAGTAATATAGCAGACATTTATCATTGTCATAAAAAAAAACATATGAGTTTTATATTAATTCTACCCTAGCTTGGTACATCATACCCCGCATACAAAATTGATACGACTAGAAACTGTTCATTGATTCTCTCTGGGTCAACATTTGCTTAGCCAACGTTTTATTTACTGTTTCAAGCCGCTTAAAATGCAACATGGCATAATTCAATATTAAACGAACTTGGGTTCGTTATGCCGTTGAATTCATACGTATTTTAACTCGCAATCGATACCTACGTTTGCTCTGCATCTACTACACCAAACTGGGAAAAAAAAAATTGTTGAAGTCATGTTCTACGAAAGACGTACGTCAACAGGGATTAGTTAATTCCTTAATTTTCAATTTTTTAATGCGGTGAAGTACCATATCATGTTTTAAGTTATGTGTTAACATAATTAGTGTTTTAACATATCAAATCATTCATCACTAAGTATTCTAAATTTTTTTTTTTTCATTTTTATTTGTTTAAGTTTTCCATGCTGGTGTAAATATA
>NW_027106849.1:2168423-2177573 GCF_000696795.3 Halyomorpha halys | reverse complement strand
TATTTTTAATTCTTTAACAGTAACATTTAAAAATTTTCGTTATATTTTCCCTGTTCAAAAATTTAATTTTAACTGTCAAAACTAAGTCACGATTTTCAGTCAAATATATCAAAAACGTTTTTGAAGCCATTGCTCGTCATGCGTGGCAAAGTTGATAGGGAAAGTGACGAGTATTACAAATATTTAATTTTTTAACTTACTAACTTAATTATCTATATAATATTTTTTAATGAAATTCTTATACTTTTTTTATACTAAAGATTTATTTACCAAAATCATTTGTAAGTAAGTAGGTTGTGACGTTCTCAATAGCGAAATCATTTTTATTTAGTTTTTGAAAGTTTTATATTATACGTTAAATGTGATATATCTAAAAACAATTTCCCTGGAGGTAGTAATAAAGTTTACATTTCGTTCCGCGGACCATCCGTTAAGAAACTGTGTCATCGTCCCGACCTAGAGGTGCTGTGCCTGGAGCATATATTCAGTTTATGCTGGAACATAGCTTGGTAGAGGTGGAGTTTATGTAGGTACAAAATGCTCTGAATACCTCCCCTGTTTCTCTCCGCTAATGTATTAAGCTTATGTATTTACTCATTTACTTATAATGATATGCCTAGTAGTATCATAGATCTTTTCTTTATTTTGTTTTTATTACATTTGTATTTATTGAGAAGAAAATTAATTTAAAACTCTTTGCCCTTGATATAAAGTGCGCTTTTATTATAAATTATATTGTATGATACCTTATACTCTCTACATTTCAATAAATATACAATATTGAGAAGATTTTAGCGAACAAGAAATTATTCAGTACAACGATGTCATCGGTTCGTAAAATTATTTTGATTTTGCGTTATTTACTGTTGTGAAATTTGAGTAATTATTTACAATGTTATTTTTTTAAGGCATCAACCACGGTCATTAATTACGTTTAGAGAACAAAAAATTATACAGTACAACGATGTCATCGGTTCGTAAAATTATTTTGATTTTGCATTATTTACTGTTGTGAAATTTGAGTAATTATTTATAATGTTATTTTTTTAAGGCATCAACCAAGGTCATTATTGCCTTAATTTTCAAATTTGCGACAAAGAATTAACTTGTAATTTAATACTTTAAAAATTTAAGGCCTTGCCACAGACTGATAGGGGGTAAGGGTCCGAATCCCTGGCTACTATTGTATTGAAATGTGTAACTATTGGATCATGGGAACCTGTGCCGATACTGTCCTATGCTTATTTAAATTCTTTAGGTACCCAAAATTTTGTATGTTCCATAGTTAATGATGAATTATACAAAATCACTATTTTAAAGATGGATTTATCTGCCTGTGTTTGACAGTCGCTGTATTTATATTTGGACTTTCGTCTCTAATGAACTCTAATGAAAAGAGTAGTATTGTGGAATTTATTTTCTGTGGTTTTAAAGTCTAAAATGTTGCTAAAATGCCTCGTTTGTTTTTTAATATTTGTTCCTTTTTTTTTATTGCTTAGTCTGTTGTTATTCCTTTTTCTGTTAAAATAATCCTTTAAGTGCTTGTTGTATGAGTTATCATTGGCTTACATATATATGCCTGGTTCTTGAAATGTTTTTCAAGCTTTCGTTCTCAGTAAAATATTTAGCTATTCTTAGGGTTGAAAGCATTCAATTTGCTGGATCATTTTTCGATACTATTGACGCTTGTCGGGAGAAGAGTGGGGTATCTAGATATTTAAATTTAAAAGAGGTAGAAGAATTAATCTTGTATGTGTTTTAAAGTTACTGGCCAAAAGATGTTCTTTTTTTAGCTTAGTTCTTATGGAAATATTTCATAATGTATATTCTTAAATAATTTTTATATTTATTGAAAAATATTTTAGAATGTCATCTCTTTTTATTTTAGTCCTCTTTATGTTATCCCAGGCTTAATCTTAATGTCTGAGTAATATTCCGAGTCTAAATTGCCACATGGGTATCAAGCAGTAATATTAAGTTTCATGAACTTCTAAGTATATTATCTACAGATTTCCGATTTGTCACTTGGACCGAAAAATTCTTTATGTGACTAGTTATAATGAATTCTGAAATTCTCATGTTAATTTTTTAACATGTTTTATGTTAATATTTTAATAAAACTCACATTTTGTTAGCATATTTTATTACCTTACTATACGAAAATTTTCCAGTTTGATTTGGTTTGCAATGTTACTAACGAAACTTTCATTTCCCTCCTGCGTCCGACTTTTAAAGAACCAAAAAGTTTTGTTCTGGGTCTGGCACAAAATAGTTGAAATTTATTCCAGGAGCGTCTATTACTTCTTTGCTAATTTTGGAGAAGTTTACCTGTGACTTGAATTCCTCACCTTCCGGGAGCTTTCGGTTCTAAATTCTAGATTCTATATTAATCATTGCTTCTTCTTCTTTTACTAATAAAGATGAACATGGTATTAAATGTTAATATATTATATTTTTATAGAATGGTAAGCATTCGTACCGCCTGATTTTACCTAAACACTGATACTTTCTTTGTGAGCTTGAGTCTTTATCCACGATTTAAATGCATGGCACAGAAGTAATCAAGATTAGTACCCTTCAAAAAAAAACATTATTGTACAAAACATGCTACGGTTAGGGAGACTGAGAGAGATACATATAATAGTTCGTAAATAGGTATATGAAAATTATTACATAACTTTGGATTGTAAATTACTTAACAGTTTGATGTAAAGCTAAATTTAAAGACAAGAATATTTCTCCAATATTGATTTATAAACAATATGTTTTATCTACGTTTCTGCTTTCATTTTATTTCTCTCACATACACGAAGTAACTATTGGAACTAAAAGTCTGTACTGGAGTGTGCATATGAAATTTTTGTTACTTAAGATGACAACATAAAACGTGAAAAGCCGAAACGTTAGAACGTATTTTTTATTAATTAATATTGGTGAAACAGGCCTGAAAATGAAACCTTAAGGTTAAACTATTTTTTATATTGTAAAAACAACATGAGCTAAATCATTGACTAAGGAACATGTTTGTCATTGTAAGGTTCAATTGTATTGTAATTTACCAATTGTACAGAAAATTGCAACATATTAAGCAAGTACAACATAATGTTTAAATAATCAATTATTTATTGATTGTTTGTCTATTAATAATAAAAAATAAAACAAACTAATTGACTGCTAGAAAAAAAAAATAAAAAGTGAGATATGGATTGCTGAAGAGGGGGGGGAGGGAGGCACTACCAACAAGGGGAAACTATAGTCGTCCAAAAATAAATATATATATGTTAATTACTTTGTATTTTTATTCTTAAATTACGGCAGTTAAATATTTTTTTTAAATATAAAAAGTTTTGGTCATATGACAAATTAATAAAAACATGAACCTCACTACTTTGAAAAGATTTAAAAGTAGTCGCTAACATTATTATAAAATAAAACTAAAAAAAAATTTGGAAACTTGAGCTTCCATTCAAGTATAAACTCTTGGCATGAAGTTCAAAATAAATTATCAAAGCTGAAGATGTTAGCGTTATGCGTTATACTTTTTAGGTTATCAAGTATTTCCCATTTTATAAGAAAGTCTGAATCATGTGTTGAGGTCATTATTCATAATGTTTGATGTTACCTTTATTGCATCTCCTTACTGCATATAGAGAAGATACCTTTGTTTTATCATCCCATCCTTTAATTCTTGGTTTAAGATAGTTTTTTACATAAAGTTATATTCGAATTCTAGTAGTTGAAATGATTCGATCTGAAGCTTGAAATCCCCTTCCAACTATTGGATCGACCTAGGAAGTGAATATTGTCATTTAATTCTAACTTTTAGAACACAGTGAGGTAGATAATAGAGTTTCTATTCAGTTTATATTTAGTTGACACTTGCGCCAGGTTCTGAAAGAGACAGCCTGGTGAACCAGTTGTCGACCTGTTTGTTTTGGACGTAGAATTGATAAAATAAGATTAAAAAAAAAAAAATGGAATGTGTTGCAATTGTGAAATCTCATAGAGCATTTTATTTTAAATAGTGTGATTATCACCAATAATAAGACAATTATGATTAATTAAACAAAAAAGTTTAAAATGTATATCCTATTTTCAAAATTGCTGGTAAAACGCAAGTAATTTTAGAGATGAAAATTTAGAATGAAATACATTTATTTGAATAGGTAGGAGGGTTTTAATGTTTAAGTTGTTCGATTAATAGAAAAAAAAAACACGAAATCGATGAGGAGATCAAAGCTGAAAATTACTGTTATTTTTTGTATTTTGAAATCGTTTGCCTTATGTCCAAGAACATGAAAGTTAGTATTTACAATACTTTTATCCTTCCTACTGTTCTTTAGGTAGCTCTTCACTAAGGAAAGAACATTGCTTTGAGGTTTTTGAGAATGAAGTATTGCGTGAAATAAAAAGTATGAGTTAGCCGAATAATTTAGAAGCATCTTACAATGCTAAGTTAAGGAAACCGTACCAGGCTAAGTCATTTCGACGAATTAAATAGGCCTCCAAGGTTGTTGTGCTTTGTAATGAATGTATCCCTAAAATGTTAATTAACGCTGTATCGACAAATGAACGTCTAAGGGGTTGGGGTTGAGTAGAGTGAAGGCGGGTGGATTGTGTCAAAATTTGAGTTTGGGTGGATGTATATTGATAGATTGATGGTATGAGGATCGAACTTTCGGGTTCGCTATGCCATTATTATTATTGTAATGCTTCTTCTGCTAACATTAAAAAAGTGAACAAGCTTTGTTTTGCACGTATGATCTAATTAAATTGTTTTTCGTAGACCCTTGTTTTATTAATTATAACTTTTATGTGTCAACCACTTTTGTGCACTCAACTACTGTTGCCTTTGTCATAATGTTATAAACTTTACTGTAATTTTTTATTTAAGTTTATATTTTATCTGGCTTAAAATGCACTCCATTATTTCAATAAAGAAAAAAATAATAGGTTAGACTAAAATTTTTTTTAATGTTTTACATATTAAATTGTCCACAGTGCTTGCTATCTTAAAATAAAAAGTTTTCTGTTGTTAAAGATTAATCAACACTCTTTTGATTATTTTGAGGGGAAAAAAAGAAGAGGTTTAAAAAGTTAAAGAGGTTCTTTTAAAAGTTCGAGTAATTTATATTTTTGATGTCGCATACCGTGGTTTCTACTCTTTTTCTCCCGCTTAGCTCCCGCACAAAAGCTTTGCAAACATTTTATTTTATTTTTTTTCGCATCCTTTATATTTTTTGTTTAATTACTTTTCAGCTTTTAATTAAACAAATCTAATTACTTGGGATATAAAACGTGGATGGAAATAGTTTAGTGTGATGAGATAAACCCTTCGTGCTTGTAGTCTAGTCACGTATTTATTTTCGCTAGAAGCCCTAATGACAGAAGGTTACAGGGGTGATCAGACACTTGTGTTCCCTTTGCTTACTCGGTCGTCTCTCTGAGTATACAATTTATCATTAAAAACCATAACAGCTGACAATAATATTCGAAATTATTGTATATTGCAATTAGTGGTATTTCATTTTATCCTTGGATCAACTTCAGATTAGTTTCGCGTTCTTGAGTCCTGTAACTTAGCCGTTTCGGTCTGGCGTTCACGGCCCATTTACTGTTAAGTTCTTCCTGAACTCTAATAACCTCGCCATCAATCTCCCTTGACTTTCTAATTAAATGGAAACCATGGAATATATTTTGAATTATATATTTTATTTATTTAACATCATCTTAGGCGATGCAATATTCTTAAGTACTTATCGAGACATAATGTAATTCTGTTTTGTCGTTCACTGAAGAAATATTACCTTTATAACTTCCAATATCTTGTTAGTTATACCATTTTTTTTCCATTTTCATCTGGAGTTTCTTTGAGATAGAAATGACAATAAGAATATCCTTATGGTTTGCAGAATATATGTTTTTTTAAAAATGTATTGGAACTTCCATAGGAATCCAAACTTAGCGCCAATGTGAAAAATATCAACTAAAAATAAACAAAAAATTTACATATGAAAATTTGTTTAACGTAATAGCTATTACATGAAATTTTGCAAACTTATTGTCAGCTTTATCAATACATTTTATAAATAAAATAACACAACTGATTTTTTATCTGTTAACTCAGATAGCTATTAGTTTTTTTTTTTTTTTATTTCTACTTCTAGTTCACACTTCTGAGATTCACATTCATTTTTTTAAAATTGTACCCTGTTCATTTATTTATTTATTTTTTATCTGTTTTGAATCGGAAGATAGTACCTAATACGTAAGGAATACTGTGATATAGTTACAAAAACTGATATTTGAATTCGTTGTGTATTCAACGGACGAACTCAATTATCCCAAAATGTCATCCATTAAATTTTTGTTTAATTAGTTTCCTTAAACACTTTAGCTATATTATAAATTTATTTATTATAATATTGATGTAAAATAAAATTGTTGCGTTTGCTAACTTAATCTGAAATGGAATATACCGTGCTGGGAATGTGAATCCTCCCTTTGCCTTATCAGAAGCGATCATTCGATTGCAGCACGTCCTGAATAGGCCGCTGATTATATCAATTAAGTTGAAATAGAACTAGCCCCACAGGAAAGGGGATTGATTCCCTAATAATATTAATTGCATTCTATTGATTTTCCTATGTTGAGCAATCCACTGATTTTTCTCCGAGTTAAATTTATTTCTACAGCCTTAGATGCATGGATTCGTGAACATTTTTATTATTAGCTCGAAATTTCACTATTTTTATAGTCTTGGTATTGTTCAAATATTTTCTAATTACATATTAAATGAATTACATTACATAGCCCTAAAATAATTGAATATTCGACTGCAGTCCAATTAAATACATGACAATAATTGATTTGATGTTGAAGTATATTGCGCACATTAGCCTGTCCTTTAATTAAATGTGGTTACCAACTGTGCAATGGAATTGAATAAACAGTTTCATCTAATTTGAATATCATTATTAACCTGATGCTTTGAGAGGAGTTCGAAGCTATTCAGTTTAATGTTGCAAATTTATATTATTGGTTGTACATTAACTGCAATTCAGTAATAATTACTGACGACGTACTATTGAGATCAATAGTTATTATTGATTGGCGAATAGCAGAAATCCTATACATTGGGCATGTTTTATGTTTTTTTCAAGGCAACTCATGGGTCATTATTGCCTTAATTTCCATATTCACAGCAAAGGATAGAGTTGTAATTTAAGGCTTAAAGAATTTAAGGCTGTACCCTTGACCACACACTAATCGGATGTAAGGGTCCGGATTCCTGGTTACTTCATGGGAACCTGTGCCGCACCTAACAAAATGCTTACTCAAATCTTCACTTATTTTATTGCTGTACACGATTTAAATATGAAAATAAAATGATAATAATATCTATATCTATTTTTTGATTGTTTTATAAATAATAAAATAATTTTTCTTTTTTAAATAAATCAAATGGTATTCTTGTTAAGTCACACCGCTCCTTATTGTATCAGCAGTCCAACGTTTTGGCCAATTCAGCCTTCCTCAAGTACAATCTTAAATATAAATTTACACCTTACAACCTAATTTAAAATTTTTTTGCAGGCTATTCTGCCCAATTACAAGTCAAATTAGCCTATTTTGTCACAATTTCATTAATTTTTTAAACTTTTAATTTTAGATCAATTTACACTATCAACTATCATATGACCATGGATATTAATTTTATTTATTTAAAAGGTAAATACCAGTTTTAAGAATTTGAAAAGATTATATATTAATTAATTTTTCTGTCACTCCCCGTTGAATTTACATAAGAAACGAATCCTTTAGTTAAGTGCGTAACCGACCAGTAAACTAGATAGTTAGATCGAACGTAGGTGGGAGGATTAAGTTAAGGCTGATTTTGTGTATATTTGTCGGCATAGAACCTTCGGGTCCGCATAACCTTTTATTTATTTAGTGCTTAAAAATTGTAATATGAAGTACTAGAAAAATAAACGTAATAAAAGCCTAACTAAAACTCTTTTCCACTTTTAATGGATTAAACTCTTCAGAAATTTCTACTGGGAAAACACAACTTTAAAAACAAGAGCTTTTAAGTTATTAAAATCAGATTTGAAGACCATTTCCCTCTTTCTCTTAGGATTGTAAATACGGAAAGTCATTTCCAATTCAAACATAATTCAGAAACTGGTTGAGTTCTTCGTTTTAATTCTTGTTTGATGATAAAATATAGGAGAGATGTTGGAAAGTTATAATAAGTAAAAATGGAAATGAAAGGAAAGCGCTGAGCGAAACTCTAACAGACGAGAATATCTTTTCATAAACAGACTGAGAACACTCAGTAACGTTTTTGTTTGTAATTAAAATCATCTAATATTTTGACTTGGTAAATGGCTGCCTATTCTACCGTGGTTTGCTTATTTAAGGCGTATTTACTCATGTATCAAGTACACACTTGTAGTTGTACAAATATTTGGTGAAAGAGGAAAAAGTTTCCGGGAAGTAATTTTTTTTTTTTATGCATGGTTGTTTATTCCTTTTATAAATTAGAGTTACTCAATCTTAAATATATTCTTGTTCGTAGAATATTTATTTTATGAATGTTTTCTTTAGTAAATATTGTGGCTTTATTACTAATTACTAGTTGGAGTAAATTACTAAAGGCCCATTTTCACTCTACAGATATTTGCTAGTTTTTAATTAAGCTTATTACAACTTTACATTTTTTTTTTTATTAAGTTCGCTCAGTGGACTACGTTTCTTTTGAGCTTGATGAAACCAATTTAAAGTGCACTCGTTGGCGTTGGATTTTCTGTCCCTGCCTTCCCCAACCCTTTTTCTTCCCCTTCCATTGCTTTAAGAATGATTAACTTTATTCAATCTTTATACATGCTTACTAAATTCCATTCTGCTTATCTTGGAAGAATTTCAAAATAAAATGCGAGCTCCTGTTCATTAGTGTCTGCCCTAATTCACACAGCATGCTGACCGTACTAAATAAATAATACATATAAAAAAGTACAAATTATTATGTTTATTTATCGAGCTTTTATTTTATTAATTTTATTTAGTTATGATGCAGCTTATTGTAATTTTAATACACATTTATTTATCTACTAATTTATGCTACTATTAAATATTCATAATAGCAGA
>NW_027106849.1:2165284-2168075 GCF_000696795.3 Halyomorpha halys | reverse complement strand
TTTTCTTATTAACACGTACAATTCAAACATCGAAATTTCATAAAATCGCTCACATACAATGATAGAAAAGAAAAAAGTTGAATAATTATAGCGCTTTGAAAAATAGAATGAACTAACCAACCTAACTTAAAAATTCATTGAAAAATTATAGTACTTGTAGTAGTTTTTTTTTTTTTTTTTTTTTTTCTGTCAACATTTTAAGGTCAATTCTCTTTCATTAAAGTATTAAAAGAATCAAGTTTTTATCGACAGTTTAAGGTATAAACTCGGAATTTTTATTTCTTATTTCCATCTTCACTGATTAATTAATAAGGCTATGTGCGGCTTCAGAAGCTATTCAAGTTCAGACGAATGAAATAATTAGAGCATAAAACCGCGAAGCTAGTTTTTTAAGTAGCTTTTTCTATATATATATATTTTTTCTTATTGAAGCTATTAATTTATTTATTTTTTCCTAATAAACGCTTCAATAATAATTTACTATAGAACGTCAATTATAATCTTTAATAAACAATAACTTGGTTTACGGCCCACATAAAAAATTATTTTTCCATTTCTATTTATTTTTTAAACTTTTATTGATTCAAATATTTAAATCCACAATAATCATTTCAATACTTTTTCGGTACTTCTACAAATTGTATATACTTGAGAAAAACTCTTAGTAGAAGCGTAAGCAAGTAGTTTTAACAATGTATTATTATTTTTTTTAATTCATTAAAAAAAGGCCCTAGATTATATGAGTTATGTTTAAGTTTTATAAACCATTCAGAAGTTTGGTATTATTCTAATGATGGTGCAATAGGCGCTAGTCACTTGAGGTAAAGAGCTATATCTGTTAAACACATTTGAAATATCATAATATTTCTTAATAAGTAAACTTGTTCACGGTACAATGAACCTTAAAAGTAAAAATTCGTGGAATTATTGGTGTATTGTTTTTTTTTTTTTTTTTTTTTCAAAATCTTGTTTATAATCCCTCTCCCTAAGATTGTTTAGTTATTCACTAATAGAATTGTAGAGGATTGATAAATGTTATGATCTGCCGCCGAGAGTTTGGTGCTAAGTGCTTCGTTAACGGACAGCCTTTTAGTGAAGAGATTGAGAATTAATGTAAACTGGATCAGTGAATGATCGGCGAGGGAACAGAACTCCCTGAAAAATAACTCCCTGCTCGTCCATCATCTGGTCTACTGTTGGATTTGTTTTGTTCTCTTTTTGAGTCGACCTTTATTAATGTATGTCATTTACAGTGCATCTATGCATCCAACAATATTTTTGGTATCTATCATATCTGTGGATAATAACAGGAGAAAATGTCAAATAACGATATGACAATTTAAATGTTTTTCCATACTTCAAATTCATCTGAGTCGATTTTTATGAATAATAAATGAAATAAAGTCTCTTTAGACTAAAAAAATAAAGATAATTAAAACTACAGCAACCTGTGAGAGGTCTTGTGTTCAGTACTTGCTTTGTAATAGCTCAAGAGCCGGCGAGAAAAAAGGGAGTTATTTCACCCCAATTTTTGATTACTTTAATGAAATCTATATATACTTCCTAGTCAAAATTGATGTGTCTGCCCCGTATAATAGGTAGGGGAAATAAAAAATGGCGGCGGTTTCAGAACTTTTAAAAAAATTCATTTAGAGCTATTAAAATATAGCTATTATATATAATTAAAATTACATATCTACAACACTAGAACATCATTTAAAGATGAGTAAATTTGCTAAAATATGAGCCCTAATAGAGCTACATATATACGTTCTAAAGGTTTTGATATATATTGAAAAATAAGTAGTTAGTGAAATTATTTTGAGAAATGTATATTTCAAAAACCATTCGACGCACAGATGTCTATTAGCACTCAAGTTTATTATTCTATAAAGTAATTTAAGATGTTCCTCTTCGTAGGAGTAGTAGTTTTTATGACATTTGAAAAAATCAATTCACTAAATATTAATTTCTAGTCATTCGGATAAAATATTTATTCTTGAAAAAATATATCTCTGGAACCATATCACCTAAATATGTCTGCTAGCACTCAAAATAAAGGTAATTAATTTTACCATAAAGTAGTTTATTACACGTATCTTTGTAGGGGTTGTCATTTTTATGATATTCGCATGTAGATATAAAGTTCGCTCATGCAATTTTGTCCGAACAACTGTAAATCAATTTATTTTAGCAAATATCATGTAACCTACCACTCTTACGAAGATAAACGTCATAAACTACTTTATAGAACATTAAAATAGCTTTAATTTTAGTACTGATAGACATCTGTACGTCGAATGGCTGTTGAAATATAGACTTCTCAATATAAATTCACTAACTTTTGAGTTTTCATTTGCATTTTTTTTTTTAGGTTTCTAAAAAGCAATAACTCTATTAGAGCTCATATTTTAATAAATTTACTCCACTTTAAATGATGTTCACTTATGTTTTCTCGGTGGTAATTTTATATATAGATATAGAGCTCCGGATGAAAAAATAATTATTTTTTTTTAACGTTTTGAAACAGCCGCCATTTTATTCCCCCTACCTATACTTGGCAGACGCATTAATTTTAACTAGTAATTATACATAATTTCAGTTAAGTAATAAAAAATTAGGGTGAAATAACTGCCTTTATTCTCCTCTTGGTCTCTTGTTCAATAAGGAAGTACTGTAGTCCGGAGAGGTTATGTTCAGGATCAGTTTAACTGCTAGGTTTTTCACAATTAACACTCCCCATTTCATAGAGGCTGGGTTCTTCACAAACAGAATTTAAGGTATTTTAGAG
>NW_027106849.1:2157864-2164924 GCF_000696795.3 Halyomorpha halys | reverse complement strand
CTCGTTTCCCTTTCATCCCCTTAATTATTTTCGTATTCACCATGAAGAAGTCAATTTGAAATTATTTTTGGTTTGTTGAATTTCATTTAGAATTATTGAAGGATAATTGGGGTATTCACTCACCTGTGGTAAAGCCGATTAATTTGCACGGAAGGTTATTTATCAAGCAGATTTTATATGTTGTGTTTATGTACTTGAACGATATTTAAGGCTTTTTTTTTTTTTTTTTTAAATAAAGTAAAATATTGTGTATACAGATTCAGAAAACTTGTTTATAGAAAATGAATAATCCTACCTTAGCAAGCAATTTAGTTGGTGTGGACAAATTGTATTTCATGTCATAAGAATCAATTTTATTTAAATATTTTAACCTATCGTGTTAAGTCCGCTTAAAAGTTTAAATTGCGTTCTTTTAATAATCCAGGATTATTGAATGAAGAGTTCAAATGAGATCAGACTACTAAAATGTATGAAAAAAAATTACAGTTGAAAAAATAATAATTATGATCAGTTCCCCCCCCCCAGAACTGTCTTTTATTAATGCTTTTATTTTATCCTCTGGTGACTTCTTCAGAAACTCTAGAAGACCCCTAAGAAGCAGAGCAGGATTGAGCTTAAAAAAAAAAGGAATGATTTTGTGTAACTGTTACATTTTGTCATTAAAAATATTTCTCAATAGTTATTCTTGCCGTTTGCTGTATTTTTGATTATTGCTTCTTATTTTTACCTGGTAGTGGATATTGGTTTTCCCGGGTATTCTACTTCCTCCATTGTTTACCTTCAGTTGGCCTTTATGAACCAAGGGTATTGTTTATTTTTCGGTTGGACTGTTTGTTATTCATCAATTCAATAGAAACGCAATCACACGCCATGATATATTAATCATTGACATTATAGTGTTTCTGTATGTATATCCAATTTTAAAATATTGGGCTATTATTTTTTTTCTATTTGCTATTTTACTTACAACGTCTTTTTCTTTTTTTCTTATAAATGTATATTTATATGGATGAATATGCAAATATTTATCATTATCATGTGTGTTACATATATTATTCCTTCAGGCTTTAAAGCTGTGTATTATTATCATTTATTTTCTATTTAAAGTTGTCATCATCATCATCATAATCATTTTACCCCCTTTACCGCTCTCACAGTGTAATGGGGTTACAATTTGCAAAGTCTGGACCAGACCTCTTGGACCATCTCCCTTCTCCTACTCCAGTCCATATCCTGCCTCCTTAACACTCTCCTCCCAGGAGATGCGTGGTCTTCCTCTTGGCGTTCTTCCCTCCACGCAAGTCTCATATATGCCTTTATGGCAGTTCTTTCCTGGTCCATCCGAAGGAGGTGTCCTAATCATCTTAGCTTGTGCCCCTCTAGGATGCTCTCAGCCGGTTTGACTCCAACGTTAGTCCGAATAGTACTTTTCCGTACTCTATTTCGTCGTGTTCTTCCTTCCACCTGAAGGTACCGCATTACCAGGGATTGGATCCGGCTCTTGTGTTTCGAAGTGAGCGTCCACGATTCAGAAGAGTAGGAAAGGAGGTAGGTAGGGACGAACGTCGATTTGTTGATCATTATTGTAGTTTTTCATGTCACCTCCCTTTTGCCCAGGAAACCCCTTCGAAGGAAACTAAATATTCTCCCAGCTGCATTGATTCTTTGAGAAACTTCCTCATCAATGTAGTCGCTTTCGTTTAGATGAGCACCTAGATATTTGAAATTCTGGACTAATTCAATAATAAACGAAATTCTAGTCTATCTCCGTTTGCTCTGATCACCTTCATTTAAAGATGTTATTGAGTATATTCTGCTTAATTTAAAATTTTCAAGTTCAATATTTTGTCTTCGTGCGTTACAGTCCTACTAAATTTTAATATTTGTATTAAATGATACCCCGTCAGTTTTCAGCATGTTAAATACCGGGACCATGTTCAATATTACAAAAGACAATTCGTAAGAAAATTTTATACTTTTTATCTTCAGAAATACGTTTTCTATGTTAATGAGAAAATAAACAACATGACTTTGAATGGTACCGACTTTTGTCGAGATGATATGAATATGAAAGAATATTTCATATTAATTATTTAATTTTTAAATTAAACCTAGTAAATTAATATAAGTAGAACTTCAGAATCAAGGAATTACTAAGCATTGGTAAAGTAAAAATTATAAAATAAAGAAAAACAAATATTAAAAAAAAAAATGTTAAAAACCAAATATATGATTTTTTTTTATATTTTAAGAAAGTATTTCATGTATTTTCCAGAGGAATTTGCTTTTCTCTTAGCGTTGTTATACGGTTGGTATTTTATACTCGTTTAGGGTCTGGATTCCCTTCTACATTGTATAATATTTTACTTAGGAATTTCTATATTGGAACTCAAGGGAATTAGTAAAATTTATTATTTCAAAATAATTAAAATTCCGTAGTTTATTACTGACTATCATGAAGATGAAGTAATAAATAATCTGTTTTTAGTGTTTTCTTAACCCAATTTTCAGATAATTGTAATAAACTATGAAGAACATTTATTATCTCAGCCTTTTTTTTAATGATAGATTTTAGTGCAGATGAATGTGATCAGTTATCACTGTTACCTATTTCCCAACCACGTTGTGGGAAATTGTAATATTTATCAATAAATAAAGATTTGAATTAAAAAATAAAACAAAATAATAGTAATACTTACGGAAAAAAGGGGGTTCGAGGTCGGCAGGAACATTCTTCTATTTATTTATTCCTCTGAATTCCATCTACTACTAATCCGTAGACTACTTGTAGATTTCAGTCCAGTCATCTTGAATATTGTCGTAATGATTGGGCTTAAATGTCAATATTACGTATATGCAAATAAAATTTTGTTAGAGAGTTTAAGATGCCATTATAGCTTCTGATTTTTTAAGAGCTTAATGGAATATAAAAAAAAACCTAAGAAAAGGCTCCAACACTTTCTTTTGGCCAACAATGAACTGAGAACTTCAAGTACTGTGATTATGTATTCGTAATCGAACAACGGCCAATTTTCAACATATGTTCCTCAAGATAAATAATTATATGAAAGAGGTTTTTATATGTTTCGGATCCTTAAAGACAAAGAGTAAAGAAGAGGACAACAACAGTCTGTTGTTGCAGCAACAGTCAACAGGGCAACAACTGTTCTTCGTTTCATTTTCTATCTTATGAACGATAAATTTCAACTAAGAGTTTGATTTCCAGTACACCTCAGCATTAAACAGGGAATGAAATGTATGAGGAAGCTGTGGGGATTTTGGATAGCATATTAACGAAAGGTCAAGTTATTGATTCCACAGCATTGATTCCAGGAAGCATTTATTTTAATGTAACAACTTACTTCTTGTTCCATATTCCCTATCCCAGATCTAAATGAGGAAGATTTGCCGTGGGGCCTATATACTATATAATAAACAAGTGGTTATAAACTGGCAGCCAAGGAAAGTATATTTAAAAGGAAATGAAAAGAACCCAGGTCTTATTTGATTTCCCGGTATGGAGATAACAGAATGCTCAGAAAGATGAAATCTAACACCCAACTCGAATGACAACGCTCTAGGCGTGCCAGCACCTTGTCACTGTGATGACAACATACGAGACGTGCCACCCACTCATATTATTCAGTTCGGTATGAAGGGTTTGGTTTGAAGTCTTCAAGAACGTCCAACCAGGCCTTCAGATCGTCTCGGGCTTTGAAGCAGTTTGCTGGAGAGATTTACTAGATAAATTAAAGTTCTCTAATAAATTTTATTTCTTCTCAAGAGTAGATATGATGGTTATGTTTTGATAACCTATGTTAATCTAGGAGGCTAACGTTGAAGTTTGAAGTTAATGTTGTTTTTATTTGTATAAACGTCAGAAATAAGCAATAGGTTTGTTTATTTACTACTAAGAGGCACTCGGCTGTCATTATATTTTAAATACCGCTGAAACCCAATACAGTGTTAGGCTTAGCAACATATCCACATACACGTCCTTGAAAAAAAAAAAGTATTCTTGAGCGCTTTATTTCCATCTACTGTTTTACTAACTATGTTCCTAGAATGTAAGAGTTTGTCGTATGCTTCTTGACAACATACATATATTTCAATCATTCTTTTATTTATTCATGAATTTTGTGAAGGATTTTTTTTATTTAGATGACGTATTATTTTTTTTATGGACGAGACAAATATGGAAAGATGCTACTTAGACTAATATTATTTTAGTTTTCAGCTGTATTCAAAAGAGTATGAAGAGAGTGAGTGACTCTAGGTAGTAAATCAATAAACCTCATTATATAAATCGAAAGCAAATAGATACTTGACCTGAAGACATCATAATAGTTTATTTGAGAACCTTAAATAGTTTATTTTATTTTGTTTATAAATATATTTTATTTATTTGTTTCATTTCGATGCAACTCGGTAGTGGAATAAAATAACTTAATAAGTTTTTAGGTGAAGGTTATGGAGGGTAGAAATAATTGATGATATATTCTCTGCATAAAAATAAAAATACAACTCAACAAACGTCTGCCTATAATATTCTCTTTTTCCACTTACAAACATCATTTATAACTTATATATATTTATAAATGTTATATATTATAACTTATATATTGATATGTATATGTTAACAAAAATAACACGGAGCTATGAAAAAAAAATAATGAAAAATAAATTGTCTAAAATAATAAGAAATAATCACCTGAAATGGACCAGTATTAACAACTATACACTGAAGTTTATGCTATTATAGTTATAACTTCATCTGTATATTAATTGATATTAAAGTTTCAATAGTGTTCAATTGATGTATATTCATCCTCAATTATAGCAACAACGAAGTATTGTCGGGTCTGTAAGCAGATAATAGAAATTGATCAGAGAGCTTATTTCAGATAACACACCCATTATAAGAAATAATAATATTTTATCAAAATATTAAATATTTCATTTAATGAATCAATTAATAAATAAATAATCATTTAAACCAATTGCATTCGATCATTTGGACGTATGTTTCCTTCCAAACCAAAAGAAATACGATGAACCTCTGCTTTATTGGAACATAAAAGCAGAAGGAAATTGAGGTCGTGAACGGAAAAAGTTGTCATGGTGGAGTATTATAAGAAACCGGACCGTACTTAGTGGACGATGCCTCGAGTGGATCTTGAAGAGCTTTGGCTGCTTCATCGACAATAATAGGCTCCGAAGATGAAAAGTTGAGGGTCGTCAAGGGAAAGATTTATCTTCTTCTTGAAGGTGAAAAATGAAGAGGCATATAGGAATCTCTAGCTTTAGTTATCGTTTTGTCGTAAATCGAGTATACCGACCTCGTTTTTTATGATTTATTCTTATTATTTCCTTTTTATATGAAATGAAATTTATCAGAGATATGATATCTTGAATTGTGATTTTTCATGACACATTAGTTACTGGTTTGAATAATAATGTCTGCTTAAATGAAAATATGCTGCCGTAGTCCTTAATTTAAAAAAAAAAAAAAAAAAAAAAAAAAACGTTGTGCTTTAGATATTAAATTTACATCTTTGTTTGTCAAACTTCTTTTGAAAAATATTTTCTTCATTTATTATTTTCATTTCAAATTACAAAAACTACGCAAATTGGGGTAAAATTCGAGAACAGCAAGATACAGAAACCATTTTCCTTCATATGTATATAATAAGGTGTAAGGGAGAGAGATTTATGATGAATAAAATAAACCATTTGCTCCACATCATGGACCTTATTTGCTTCTGTATTCACCCTCCGTAATATCAAATCTTCCTCATCCAAGCTGCAATTTATAAATGTCACCTACCAAATAAGATTTGAATCAGGTTAAATTAGGTGTATGAGAGTGAAGGAAGTCACATGAGTTGTTTATTCGTGAATACCTATGTATGTCAATAATACATGCTGAAACTCTCTCCGTTTCCTATATTTGTTACAGAGGATCTCCTAATTAGGGATATCAGTTGAATGGAGTTACTAATCACCACAATGAGCCATATACCAGCAACGCGAAGCGGTCCTGGGCCGAACTGCCAAGTTTTGATTTAGTAGCAGAGGCAGTTTATGCCGTGTAGGGCAGATATATACTGGTCCTAAACTTGCTTCCCCCAAGATATACGATGAGAAAACAGCTCAGAAAGAGATAATGGAAGCCTTATCTCGATTTAGTGCTAAGGTTGCAGTTTGGTGAGCCGCGGCTTTAGTTTTATTACTTATGCTCTATCTTCTTCAGCGGCCAGGCGTTGTTTTACTGATCAGTTCCGCTTAACGAGGTGGAATAACTAATAAGTTGAGAGGAGTTTAGTACTAAGGGAACCATGGTGGAAGTAAAATATTTATTTAAGCTTAATTGCCTTATGTAATTAGGACAGGGAAGGTAAGCGATATACCTTTTGATAAGTTTCGAAATATTTTGAGGCCGTTGTCCAAGAGTGGTTTATGGCGTTACTTTCGCAACCTCATGTCTGCAGCAGCACAGTTTCGATATCGGCTCGTTGGTTAGACTTTTATTTTTTGGCGGTCCCACGGAATTAGTACTCGACCCTACTATTCTGGTTTGAATAGGTTAATGGTCCATTGGATAATTCCCTCCCCTATGTCAGAAATACCCAGATGGGGAGTAAAAAAGAAAAAAACGTTCGAAAATGTCCGTTAGTAATATTGGATAGAATCTATTTGGTATGCCCTATAGTTCTTCTCATATCGAAACATCTATATTCTCAGAACCTCATTTATGAATTTTAAAATTGTTCTTCATATACCTATACTGTAAGTTTAAGGGTGTTCGTTGATATTTTTCAAATGCATTTGGAAATTCTGTTTTCTTTTTTATTACTGTACGAAAAAGTTTATGCGCATATTTTCTTAGTTAGAGTGCATTTGATAAACTGATAGGTCTATAAGTTTAATAGTACCTGAGATATAATATTCCAGCATTTTTTATTTTTTATCGTTTCGTATTATTTTTTTCATTATTTAAATAATATGACAATGGATTGAGAAAATACAATTTGATATAACACTAATTAAACGATGAAAA
>NW_027106849.1:2157250-2157814 GCF_000696795.3 Halyomorpha halys | reverse complement strand
TTTCATTATTAAACTATGTTCAGATAATTTAGACGCCATGAAATTACGGGAGGAGACGGAATATTTGTGCTGGGTTATGCGGTCTTTGAGTAAATTTTTTGTTTCCCCAATGTATGGGATCCCCATCAAGCATTAATCTACGGTCAACTATCTACACCTCATTTTAAATTTAGACTTGTTGCTAAAATATAGATAAATAGGCGAACAAATATTTCAGTATTCCGTACCAAAATGGATTTTTTGAGAAAATAGCCACATTACATTTTATCTTGATTTGGACTTGGTTTTTCAAAATCACTGTTAATTTACTGCTTCGTATTTTCCTATAATTAAAACCTTCTAATCACATAATGGTGATAATTTAAATTGTAATTTTATTTTAAAATGTGTTGCTTTTATATTCTCGTGAATACCTATGTATGTCAATAATACATGCTGAAACTCTCTCCGTTTCCTATATTTGTTACAGAGGATCTCCTAATTAGGGATATCAGTTGAATGGAGTTACTAATCACCACAATGAGCCATATACCAGCAACGCGAAGCGGTCCTGGGCCGAACTGC
>NW_027106849.1:2140662-2156800 GCF_000696795.3 Halyomorpha halys | reverse complement strand
AATTTAGACTTGTTGCTAAAATATAGATAAATAGGCGAACAAATATTTCAGTATTCCGTTCCAAAATGGATTTTTTGAGAAAATAGGCACATTACATTTTATCTTAGTTTGGACTTGGTTTTTCAAAATCACTGTTCATTTACTGCTTTGTATTTTGCTATAATTAAAACCTTCCAATCACATAATGGTGATAATTTAAATTGTAATTTTATTTTAAAATGTGTTGCTTTTATATTCTATTAAGCCACATATAATATCACTCAAAATTTCGAAACCCTCTTATCCATTCTGCGAGTAGATTTTATTAATTGAAAGGGACTCCCATTTGTGGCTTTTCCCAACTGTTGATGGTAGACCCTCGTCACAAATTTGACAGCAATTACTAACTTCGTCACGGGTTGAGTTTTGAGAATCCTTGAAGCTATATCCTCGTTCGAGAATTTGTTTCACAATAATAATATTAGTAATGATTAGGTGACAGGATTATATTAAAATTGCATCTCTAGTTTCCTTGCAAAAATTCAGCTAAATCTCGACAGAGATTAGAATCATTAAAAGAACGTTGTATTACTAGAAATTGAAGTTCGAGTTACTGCAGTAATTAACACGTTTTGAAGCTTTTCCGCATGATATTCTATTTTATTTGTTGTTTTGAATTTTAACTAAGAAACTGATGTTCAATTTAAATTTTTTTCAGTGACTAATGAAAAAGTCAAATAAATCATAATATCAGGAACAACCGATATTCTGGTAAATGATTCATGATACTATTTAGGTCCGGTAATTGCCGCGTTCTGTGGAAGGTGGAAAAATCTCTTCATGGCATCTAGACTGGCAAAAGATCATAACCGGATTTCCTTGATCTTGCACATGTTATTCTGTTATGTAACACATTTTAAACATATTATCTTCCATATTTACCGAATATGAAACAAAATTACACATTTAGCTCTTTTTATGGTAAAATGTTCAATTTTTATTTTTGTAGCACGATATTGCATGTTTTTAAATTTTGAACCCAAATTAAATAATTTCGACTTAAGTAGCACTGAATTGAACTAAATTTCCATATCTACACATACACGTTTGTATGCCAATATTTGTTCATTTTATTAATTCTCTACCTATTAAACTTATTGTTTAGAATAGTAAATATAAGAAGGTACACTCTTTTTAATTTTCCCTTGTTTGGTCCATGGTAAATTCTTTTGATTTGGAGACTATGTACTCAAAGTAAAAGAACCACATTCCGACTTCATAAGTACAATTAATTTTATGATAACATCAAAATGTATTTTTTTGAGTTAAGGTGTATTCACGCAGTGCAGATAAATCGGATATCCGACTTATCGACTAAATGTCAGACTACCAAAAATATATGATCCGATTCTAATGGGTCGGACTTCATAAAATGAATGCAGACTTTCCCTGCAAAATTAATTGGTGTAAAAACTAGCTTTAGGCTGAGTTAGTTCATTATTTTATCGGTTTTGAATTTTAGAATGCCAGTACTGAGTACAAATTGTAATCATGTATCCACGTTCTCAACAAGTATGAGTATAGTTGTAATAGATTACAAATGTAATCGTAAAATAAATATTTAAAAAAAAACTAAAAACTATTGAGTAATTTTTTTATTGATTACATCAAACTCAAAATTGTGAATAAGTTACCTCCTGTGTTATCTAATTGAAATTTTTAGGTAGTTACATAACCAATTCCTTTCGTATTCTTACATTGACTCGTATTTCTATTTTATTTTTGAGTAAAAAGGTTAATCAACTATACACGTGCTCAAAGATTTTTTTTTTTCCCTATTATTAATTTGTAGTAACAAGTTGATATTTTATCCTATAAAATAAAAGAATTTTGAAAATTAGATGTTATTTGTTTTATTAAAAAAACATTTTGGGGTCCAGATTGCTTTAAATGTTTTGAGTATGTGTATAGTATTTTATTCTTTCCATAATGAGTTTTATGTGTTCAGTCTTCAATGAATACCTCATGAACTTAAAAATATTTATGTCATCTAACATATGTAGAAGCCATATTTATTCAATATCAATTTTATTTTTTAACATTATTAATTCTTTAAAAAAACAAATAATTTAGTTATTGTGAGCATATATTGTAATCGATTTCGAACGTTTTAGTAGTCATGGAATTATTGAAGATGACTGTGTTAATTGTCTGAAACATATTTATAGGATAAAACCGTGTACAGAACGTATCTGTTACCTCTTACTCACTAACTGATCTCAGTATCTCAGAAATTAAAATGAAGCTTAAATGAATGGTTGGTTCCTCTTTTTCTTTAGATGTTCGATTTAGTTAAGTTTCAACTAATTAGACTCTGAATTGTTTAGAAGTCCGTTTTATCTTTATCTTCACGTACTAAAGAACTGATACCTCTTAATGATTTATCTCAAATATTACAATCAGTTTTTAGAATAATCGATATAAATTTATTCATATATATATTTTGTAAGCAAAGTGTTTCTTTTTATGTGAATACAAAATTGAATAGTTAATGAGATCAACATACTTTGTGAAATTTTTGGAAAAATCAAGAAGGGAATTTTGTTTTGAAGAATATTTTTGAATAATCCTTTTTACTTAGTGGCCTTATCTTTTTTCGTAATACTTAATTAAGGTTTCTAAAAGTTGATAAATTGAATTCCAGTATTTATAATATGGACATAAAATCATTTAATAAAATTCGCTTCCTCATAGCTATTACGGAGACATCTTAGGTTTTTAATCAGGCAGGTTTAGTTTTTTATGTATATCTGCACAAAGATGGAGAATATTTTGAGTTCAGTTTGATTCAATCAAGGTTAGCCTAGCTTTTAACTGAGCAACTAAGTCGATTATTGCTGAATTTTAGCGTTTTATACTAATTTTGAGGTTTTACTACACAATTTTAAACATTTTGAGTTTTTTATACTGCACAAAAATTTGTTATCTTATTTACAAGATTACTTATCAATTATCTGGAACAATATCTCTCTATTAAAATCGTACCGTACGTGTCTGCAACCTCTCACTTTCTGACTGATAACTAATTCTATAAAAGACAAAGCCTGTGAAGCTAATATTATTAATGGCCGTCCTATTTATGTCATAGATGTGCTATGAGGTTGAGTTTAAAAAAAAAAAAAACACTTAAGTGGTTTAAAAAAAAAATAATGTTATGAACGATGGCGGAGGGTGATCAAACCCATCTTTAAGGCCAGACTAATTACTTTTTACATTAAGGTAATTTATTTTCTTAAGATATAAATCGTTTAAATTAAGGTCCATTTACTTCATAAATATTGTCTGTTATTGGTTTCAATAATATTTTTTTTTTTAACAGAGAGAGAGTTTTTCATGACGAGGTTAGAGTAGAGTAGTTACTGTTAAATTAGAAAAATTACTCTCTATCATGATATATCCTTGTATATTATCGGGTCATTGAGTTGCATTAGACCAAATTACTGTATTGGAGAAAATATGTCCACTCAGGTTAGTGGAGTCTAATCAAATATAATATCCCGATTTCATCTAGAAATCGATAGCTTGAGCACAATAGTGGCACACATTATCGATTATTAAAGCTTATCTCATATGGTCGGGCGTACCCTTTAAAAACATGAAAACCCTCCCTTTGAAAGTGTGCAAACATGTTTATCCTGGTACATAGGAGATAAGAGCCGCCTGTCGTTGGTATTCTTTGTGAGAAAATCCTGATTTCCATGTTTCAGTAGACCTCTCTCATCTAAATGTAAATATGTTCATACTAAGAATGTCGATGAAGTATGTAGATAATATACTTTAATAAATGAAGATTTCTGTTAATTAGTGTTGCAGAGGTATAGATATCGTAGCGTAACATGTGAAGCCTCGTAGCCCAAAAAAAAATAAATCAACTATAGTTAACTAGCAGTCAACTACATATAGTAAAGATATAGGTAAAATAAAAAAAAAATAATATGAGAGATATCTCATCTTATTTTAGAGATATCTCATCTGCAATACTGTTTTATTCTTAAGATATGCCGATATTGTCGCATTTACAAAAATCGGAGGCACGGCTCTGGTCTTGGATCCGACGGTAAGATTTGAAAGTAATGACCTCGAACAGGAAAGTGGAGTGGAAAGGGAAAAAAAGGAAATATATGAAAAATGCGTCCCTTTCCTAAAGGAAAAATTCCGCGAGACCTTCGGAGAGGGAGAGTTCACCGTGAGAGGCCTCCTCTGGTTTGGATCTCGCGGAACAATACCAGATAGAACAAGGAGCTTCTTAGAAGGCCTAGGCGTTAGCGTCGAGGATATTGCGATCTTAGCAGAAAAATATTTTTGGACTCCCTGGGGATCATACACCATCACCTGCATGGGAATTAGCTCAAAGATTATTCATTGTTTTATTTATTTATTTTAATTTATGGACCTGTCGATTTGGGCGTTTTAACTTATTTATTCATTACATTATTTTATTAGTACTATTATTTTTTTTTTAAACTTATTTATCCATTCAAGTGTTTCTTGTAACCGGCTTTTTATTATATTTTTCTTTGAATCTATGTGTTAGTCTTGTTCTCGTAGAATGTATTCGTTTGTTTGTTTTTGGTAAGCTGATCTACTGCTGTGACTATTATTAATGGTCTGATCTCACATTGCCGTTTAATAGTGAATTTGTTTAGCGGGCCACTGGAGAGGATCTAGAAGGGTGAATTCGGGAGAGTGAATTTGATGATCGAGTGAATTAAAAATTGTGAAATGGTGTGATTGAAGGAACAGAAAAGGGAAAGAAAAAAAAGGAATGGCTTGAAATATTTGTATTTGGTGTATAAACTGAAATTGATTAAAGGAAACTGTAGGGGAAAAAACTGTTTTTTATTATTTTATTATACCATGCAATTATATGTAATTTATATAAGTCCGATTACGGATTGATAAGAATACTGTGTATGTAGCAACCTGATGTATTTGGGCAGCATAGATGAATATAGTATTTCTCTCTCTCTCTCTTACTATATATTTTTTTTAACTTCGATATGTCTCAGGAATGTTTCGTTAGTTTTTTTTTTTAATTTAAATTGTATAATTTTTTTACTTGCAAGGTATCACATCTCTAGTGACGAAGTATTTACTAAATAAAATATATTTACAAATTATCAGCGTTAAAATATTAATTTATTGCTAAGACTTTCGTTTTTCATTAAAAGAAACGATAATAAAAATTTTCAACAACTATCCAGGGCTACTCAAACATTTAGTGCAATTTAGTTGTTTCAAAGTTAATTCTTAAAAAAAAATTTAAGATGCAAAATACATACTACGAAAAATTAATATATCTATGATATTTGCAGCGTCCTGTTTTTTTTTTTTTATTATATTTTTTAAAACTTATTAAAGTATGTTAATATTTACAGTAATTGTAACATGGGCAATAAGTACCTTTATTATTGCTCTTCTTTTTTTTTTTTCTTCTTTTCCCTAACGAAGTTGGTGGAACCTGAGAATAACCTACAAACATACTGTCTTTTTTGTAGTAGGTTATAAGTTTTTTATTTATCACTAAATAATATTATTCTCAAACATACTCCACTAGTAGTTGAGTAGTAAATTTATTTTATTTTGAACTAATACTTTTTTTTTTTTTTTGCTTACAGGTAAGAGATATCTTCATGTTCTACGCACTTAGTATCGTAAGTAAGGTTATAATTTCATTTTGAGTTCTGAAGATAAAGAAATGATTTATGGATTACCTTACATTCTTCATCTTCTTTCATCACTCATATGGTTTGTAGGCGGCGGTATTTTTTCCAACCAATTTAAACCACTTGGCTATCATTCTATTAAACCTTCTTCCGCTCACTTACGTTCAAGCGATTATTGTGTGAGTATGAACTAGTACGAACTACTACTTTTGTAGTTTACTGTATTTTTAAACGTACATTTTCTTTTAAAAATGGTACGTTTGGTCGCGTTATTCTTAACCGTTTACTGACCATTGTTTCCATTGCTTTGTGAATTTAATTAAAATTAAACAAAAATTTTAATTGTATGAAAAATTTTTTTTTTCTGTTTCTTGGTGTCACCTAAATAGAGTCCAGAAATTCTCGAAATTGCAATTTTAACTTTTAAATTTTTTTTTATTTAAATGATATATTTAAACATAAAAATATTAAAGCAAATAATAAGAAAAAAAAATATATATATGCATTTTAAACTGAATATTTTTGGTTTTTCACTTTTTATATTTTTAATTAAGTTCACGTCATTTAATACAAAACGTTGATTATTTGAAATTTATTTATGTATATATTTTTTTTTAGATACATGGACATATTTGTATGGTCTTATTAAATTCATTGAAGGTGTCGTATTTTAGTTCAATAGATTTAGCATTCCATTCTGATAATCAGCGGTTAATATGCACTTGGTGCATATTAAGGCCATTAGCCTGGTTGCAAATTCTATACCTTCTACCCCTAATGCAAATGCTACAATATTAGCACAAATTGGTCAAGGTCGTGGAGTTCATTTGTACGATAATGTCATTTTGGAGACAAATTACCGTCTTATGGCGTATCATAGAAAACGTTTTTGACCAAGAGCATCGAAAACAAATTTTATTTCGTCCAAACTAAAGAATTTCTTGCTAATACAAGAATAATTGAAGTTATATTAAAAGATTTAAATTGTAGAAGGTGACATCATTAAATACCACGGATGTCGGTTCCTTAGCGAGTTGGAAATTTCATGATGATGCGGTTGTTAACGTAAATCGTAAAGTCGAAAAGCTTGTTAATTCCCATCTCCTTCAAGCGGATCAGAAGATTAACGTGATTAATAAATACGTCTTTCCCTCTCTAATCTATCCTTTACAGAAAGCGCCAATTGCGAAATTGCGCACATCTCTGGTGGAATAAATTCACGCCGAAGTGTTAAGGCCATTATAGGTTTGCCGGCCAATACTTGCTCAGCTATTATATATGCGCCGTGAAACAAAGTTGTGCAACTATGAAACTAATTGCTGAAATTGTCATAGGTACGATATTTATTTATCAATGATTCATTCATGAACCAGGGTTGTATCCATGGCAATTTTAGGTAAGATCTGCCGCGAAGATAGAGAGGCCTCCCACTGAAATTGCGAGATCTTAAGCTCCTCTTCGACACTGGTCTATGTCCCAACAATTCGGAATATTATAGATATTAAAAATCGGTATTACTAATATTAAATATTATTGTTTTTTTTTAAATACCATTTTTCAAATTTTAACACTTTTCGCCGACCATTAACCTAGACCATAACAATAATACGAAACTCTGTATCGTTGCTCATCAAAATAAAGAATTCAATATTACCTTGAATTTCATGTCTCCAACGGAAACGATTTCTGAAATTAATTTATTATATTTTCATGAATTTCCTATTCCAACTTCTTATCTTACAAAAGCAGATAACTCCTGGTAATCTTTTATTATTTAAGATGTACAGTGTTTTAGTTATTTTTGGCTGATTGAATTCAAGACCATGTGTGAACACCGTCAAAGCCTATTTCATTAAGGTATTTAACTCTTGTCTTCCCATTGACGCCTCAATTTTCCTCTGAGTTGACTCGGTCCATGCAGTTAATTTAATTAAAGTTTCATCCCCCTGTCTAATAACTTGGATAACTTAATTAGTCCTTAATCTTTAAAACCACTTTGCATGAACATCAATTTTATTAATATTTTTATGTATTTAAACATATTTGATATTTGGAAACTTCCTAAAGTTATTGAAATATATTTTTGTTATATTTTTATTTATCAGTGCTGTTAATGATTAGCAAACCCGCTAATTCTTTATGGATTGCATTGCTTTACTGTTTCTTATTGAACACTATTAAAACCTGAATCCACAAGACAGACCTTTTTAGTCAATTCTCCCCTCTACGTCTTTCTTTTTCAGAAACTTAATTGTTAATTGTTTCATTACAGTTTTGGTCTAGCCTTCTAAGTTGCCTTATCTATTTCAAGGAAAATATTCAATGCATTTGTTTTTACCATCGTTTTTTATACACTCTTTTCCTCTTTACATAAGGGGCAAACTGTCACATCTATTAATAATAATAGAATTAATTATAATTTGTCTTGTCAATCATTAATCAAAGATTCTCGGCGAAAAGCATGACATATTTAAATAGTCAAGCCTCTACGGATTCAGTCCTATCGACTAAATAAAATGATAAAATAAAAATTAATTAAAAAAATTCTTGTAGTCCTGATTCAATTTATTTTATTTTTTCTGATAACGAGTAGATCTACTCTTATAATTTATATTAATAAATCAATGTAATTTTAATAAATAATAAAATGAAATGAAAAATTAGTTTTCAACCACATTAAAAGGTGGAAACCGCGAAACGTACTTATTGCACTAACTTATTTAAAATATTTTAAAATTCAAACACTAATTTCTAATTCATTTTATACCTTTTTTTAAAATAATTATTTTGTCAGTAACAATAAATTTACAATAAATTATTTTACAAAATTTATTTTGATTAATAAATTAATTTAAAATCAGGTTGAATTGATTTACTCTTATTGAGATTTGTTGCTGTCAGATTGATATCGCCTGGGTTCAATGTCATCTCTCGTTCTTCTTGGAAGAAAAAGTTAGGGGATTGTTATCGCGTTTATCTCCTTCAATCAGATCCCTCCCAATTCGTTGCCTTTCTTCTGATTGAGCTCTCAGTATAAACTTTCTATTTCTTTTCTGAGAGAGTATTTATATTATCAGTTTTATCAAGTAATTTGGTCTTTTGAAATGAAAAAAATAATTTTATTCTGGGACATACGTCCCCTAAGAATAAATACATGGTTTATACATTATGAGTTTTGTCTGGCAAGCATTTAAAAGTTTCCAGTAAGCAAAATGAAATTACATTGAGATTTTGGCTTAACTACTATTTATAATGTTAATCCATATATTATGCTTAACTATAGCTATTGTTTACAAAGATGCGGAGGTTTGGTTATGCAATAATAGGTGTTGCAATAATGCAAGGAATAGATGTTATTTAAAGGAAAGAATGGATGAGGATTGGCGAAGGATTTGCTGAAGAAGGCGGTAGGGATCTGGTATTTCATGCAGAGATAGATGGACGAAGAGTGAAGAGATCAAGAATATAGGTTTTTTTATTTTATTTTAAGAACTTGGAATAGAAAAACGACTAGGAGGTATTGCCTTTGGGAGGTTGGTAGAGCCACATCAACTTGCTATACCAGCGGGAAACTTGAGAGCGCCTTGGAAACCCAAAGACAAATCTCATGAAACAATTCACGAGTCTCTACAAGTCTCTACGAGTCTCAACTCTAGACCTGCAGATACTCCATAGACCAAGGAACCGTAGTCGAAGTGGGAGAAAACGAGAGAGGATACTAGGAACTGACGGGTGTTCTGAGAAATGGAATTACGGAGTCTTAGGAATTGTTCAAGTACAGTTATGTATTTGCGAGTGATTTGGAAATTTAATAAGTTCCAGTTTCTGGTTTTAGTTTAGATTTTCTATTTAAAATAGGATAATATGGTTCTCTAACTAAACACTGAAACAAAGGGTAAACGCTAGAGGTGCTGACCTAAGCGTAGGTGGGAGTATTACGTCAAGAAATAATGTTTGATTGGACATCCCTAGACGTATGTTGATAGCAATAGATGATATCGGCACCAAACATTGGGTGTTGCTAAGCCTTCATTATTATTAACTATCAATTTTAATCAAATAGCCTTCAAAATATGTTTGAAATATATAAACATATACATTTTATAAAAACTTAAGTTTAAAGATAGGATACATTATTAATATTGTTCTGTCAAATTCTTGAAAGAACAAAATTGTATTAGCAGTTCAAATTTAATGCTTTGTAATTAGCACGATCCAATTTATTGCAATTAAATTGGTAATAGTGTCAATAGTGGAGTAATTAGTGGGTTGGGTGGGTCATACAATTGCTACTAATTATTGATTGTTATTATAGGTTAATTAAATCCTGCTGTTGCTAAGGTCTTTGCTTCATTCTACACTAGTTATATACATTATCTACTATTTAGTCTGTCTTTAATTATTTCGAATAAGTTAATTATTATTATTATTTTGTCATATTAATCGTAACTATTTCTGCAAATGCTAGCTCGAAATTTATGGGAAGTTCCGGATTAATATTGACCATTTTCTAACAAAATTAATTTCACACCGGAATTGTGAAGAAATTAAAATTAGAATTTTTTTTGGTTCCTAGTGATCCTTATTATCGCTTAACAGCGCTGTGAATTCTGTCTTTCACTCCAAAATGGATTAAGTTTATTGGGCATGAGCTTTCATAGGGATCAAAATGAATTTTGTTTGAAATGGGCTAAATGGATTTTTATTTGAACATTCAGATATAAATCTAATAAATCAAAGTCAGAATTATCAAGACGGGGAATTGTATTCTGAAACGATTTTGATGTATAAGATTTTTTAATCCGTTACATCTAGTTTTTTTTTTTTATCAAATCGTCAAATAACTCTGTTAGCGTTTTATCGAAAATATTCGTAGTATGAATTCGTCCTAATATCTGACATACTGTAAAATAAATAACCCCATCACATTGTAAACTCAAGAGGTAGCGGGGCCGGGGGACAACCGGAGCAGTTTTAAAAATTAACAATTCCCTCAAAAGAAAGAATTCAATTAGTACTAAATCAAAATTTCAAAAAAATGTTGAGATTATGGCAAACTTAATAATGTGTAGAGGTTAATCTACAGGGACATCCGGTTTTTAACAAGTATCTCAGATTGTGTTCAATGCCTCAGTTTGTATTTTTTTTTTCATCGGCTGGAGTTTTACTATATCGTCACTTCTTGCTTAAAATTATAAAATTGCTAGGGACTTCAGATTTTAAAAAAATAAAATAAAGAAAATTCCTGTTCTTATATCTTGAAAAGCAGAAGTTGCACATAAATTAATTTGAGAATAGTTTTGTTCGTTATTTAGATGAATATAATCACTTAATTAAAAATTAATTACTATTTGACCTTATGAAGCATTGAGCTATAATTTCTTGATGAAGATTCTCTCTGAAGCGTTATCAGCTATCTAGTGACGTGAGTTTAATCTGTTCTTCTCTGAATTTCTAATGCATAGCATTAGCTCTTGAACCTGAGGGATTGGAATTGCAGAAAATTGTTTTATCCTGGCAAAGTCATTTGAGTGGTGATTGCATACCGCTTGACTACTTCTGACATAATTTGAATGACGTTATTTCAGATGTCAGTTTAAGATGTCCCATTAAGGAGTTTGGAATAGATCAAATGGAAATTCATGACAGAATCATGAGAGGATGAATTATTAAAAGGTAACATTAATCCCTTTGGAGAAGTTGAAAGTTTATTTCCATTAAAACCAGAAAGTGGTCTAATTTTAATTCTTAAGCAGATGCTGAGTGTCGCGTTTTAATATTCCAGCGTTTTGGCGTGATCAAATATGAATGTTTCTAAAGTTGTTGGAGATTCTGTTTATGTTCATATTTCTTCGGTTTATTTTACTTATGGTTATTATTTATGTTTAACATTTTATTTAACCCCTAGTATGAGTAATTCAAGGATTTGAATACAAGCAGATTTGGGGAAAAGACTTTCGATTGAAAAGAGGTTTCCAATTGTCCACAATCGTTAAGCTGGGATTAAATAGTCAAATATATTATATATAAGAGGTTGGACAAGAAATACAAGTCAATACTCAATTTTGATTAAAAAAAAACTCTTTTATAATAAAAGATTTGTTGATGTGGTTAGTTATAAGGTGTTTTAGTACTTGGTCGGATCCAATCAATGCTATTTTCGGCTTATTTGGAAAGCTGAAGTGGCTTTAATTTAAAAATGTTAATAAATGCTCCCAAAATATGATTTAATTCTTTATTTAATTTTAGTAAACCTTTTAAGTTTTTTTGTTTTAAAAAGTTAAACTGGTGTTAGTTACTATTAAAACAATCGTTTCATTATAATTTACTATCACCAAAATCAGGTTCTTTGACCCTAGACTTTAAAAAAGTTAGAAAAGTGGGGATGGAGGGATATTACCCAAATAATAAAATTTGGATAAAGAATGATCAGACTCTAGGACCCCTGGAGTCCCACCACTTCATCTCATGTATAGAGGAAGTAGCAATTGAGATAGTATCTGACTCTTTCCCTAACATTAGAGAGGTAACCATGGTCTATAGCAAATGATTTGAGACGAGTGGCTGCTGGAGCTGAGAGGCGTTATCTTAGCAACGGAACCGGTTCGATTCCGGCATGAGCGAGTTAACTTTTATTTCGTAGCGGTCCGACGAAACGAAAACCTGACCATTCCACTATGTTTAGAATAGGTTGGTTATCAAAGGACCCCTCCTTCCTCGCTGCTGATTTAATCAGCAATAGCTATAACTAAATTGAGTTCGTAGTATTTCTTTAACAAAGAACTTTTATAAATTAGATTTATAAAAGATATTTGTTAATGAACTTATCAGGGTAATACCGTCCTTGATTAAGTCTCAGAACCGCTCTCATTACTTCCTTTGTCAACAGTTTTTATTTTCTTAGCCGTTAATATATAAAGCAATTTAGAGACGCCTCCTATTCTCAGCTCGCTTATGGAACGTTGTCTTCTAAATCTTTTCTTTTCAATCTAATAAGTTATTTAGCTGGTCATCCCATGCGGCTATGGCTAGCGGACTCCGGTAAACAGCCCGATCTTGGGGGTGGTAGAAATCGATCCAGGATCCCCTTTGCCTCCCCTCACTGTAGTCTGGGCGACTGTTGGCTCCGAAGCAAATGATTTCTGAACCGTACGATGCATTGTACTTCCAGTATCGTAGAAGTATCTCATGAGCTTACTTGGATTTTATTTATAACTAATGGAAACGCATAAACGAGCAAATAAACAGATAAAACGTTTAATTTTCATTTTCACAGGACAATATATTAAAAGGACTATTTAACTAATTACAATGTTTATAAATTGGAGGAACGTGGGTCAAAAGCGCTGAGGTCTGATGCTGGCAGTGAGAATTTCTCATCTTGCTGCTGAACGCGTTTGTCCAACTTCAAAGTAGTAGTACCAGCTTTAATAATACTCTGGTTTCTGCGCTATGAACATATTGATGAATTAGATTATATTTGTTATATAATTTGCTTTGATAAGATTAATATTGCGTTACAAGTCCAACTTACGATTCCATATTAAACACCGTAATCACATCACATCAATAGTACATTTACCTCAAGTAGCCTCTCCCTTATATCCTCTACGCGACTCAAATTCGCGTCTTTCTTAAGTTCAATTCAGCTCAAATTCAATTAATACTTTTTCTTTAAAAATCTTAATTGTATGTAGTATGAACTGAAGCAGTCCCTGATGTATGTCTTTAAGGATAACATTTCATCATTAACATTGTATAATTCAACACATGTAATAAATTTCATTTAAATAAAATAATAAAATATTTGTCCTAATTGTGAGTCAAAGGCTTTTAGAGCTTGTCTAATATCGTTAAAATTTAAAATTGAGACGTTATTTTAATATGAATCGATAAATAAAAACATACTGGTATGGGCTGTATTTTTGAAAATGACTATCAATCTTTTGTTAATATGGAGCTTTAAAACTACTAAAATATACAGTATATTTTACTGTTGAATTTTGAATAACTATGCCTCGATTATCGGTACTTCCGAATAATCGTGTTCACTGTTCCTAAAACTTGTGGATGAGTAATTCAGTATTCAGTAAAAAAATCAAATTTTGAAATTCATATTATTGCAAATTACATTTCTTCAGCTACCAGGAATAGTACAACAGACAGGTACTTTGTACCTGGAAGCTATTGCTGAGTTATTAATATTTTAAAAAGTAAGTTGTCCTTTATAGCAGCGGTTCTTAAAGTTTGTACCTCAAGCGAATGCTTGTTACCCAAACCATTTCAAAATAGAAAACCAATGTAACATCAATAAAATTGCAAATATACATTGAATTCTACCATTTAATTTGCACTTTTTTTTCCCTTCGTATTCAACTGCTTCTAAGATTCAGCAACATTAAAAAAATCGGAAAACTATTACCATCCGTGGTAGTGTTACATATCTTACCTTTTAAAACAGACTCTAACGAGTAGAATTAGTTAATGTACGACATGTCACAATCTCTCAAGGGGAGAGATAATGTAAGATATCACAGCAGATATCATAATAATAACATGATATTATCATAATGATAGTAGTAATCATAATATCATAATAATAAAATATAACATAATATTGTAATAATAATATAATAATACATAATAGGGGTTTTCATGATCTTTAGTTTGAGTCCGACTCGGTGAGGGCGAATATTTCGAGTTTCTTCAACAAAACCTGGCACGATGTCCTTCCATGGCGATGCAATCCAACACTATTATGCTCTGTAGTTTCAGGGACTACGCACGTAGGGCACTGGGGGTCGATGTTCTTCCCAAAACTTTGCAGCTTTCCCCGGAACCCACTTCTTCAGTTTTTTCACCGGAAGTCAGGATCTGCGAGACCCAATAATCTGGGAGGACCCACCCCGCTCTCAGTCTTGAATGAACGGTAGGGAAGAACTTCCCCAGAGTACCCTGGGGAAGTGCTTCGCTCTTCTGCCTCGCTGGCCACCGTCCATTCCGTTCTTCAATGGAATCCTCCCGCTGCATCTTCCTCCATATGTTCAGAGTCTTGGCAATCCTTTCCCGGAGAGGAGGAAAATTGTACCATCTTCATTTTTGTTTTATCTTGAAAGGTGTGCTGCGAATTTTTGCAGCCACATTAAGGGGGCCGCAAATCACCTCCGCCCCCCTCCTCCCCCACAAGAAAAGTGCCGTGACAAAAAAAGTTCGGGAACTACTGCTCTGAGGACGCTGTGCTAACTTTAGGGTGGTGTTAAATGATGGGCCCTGATGGTTAATATTTTTCCATACCATTTTATGCATTTAACTTTATTAGCACACATAATTTAGGTTCGTATCTGAACTAAAATTGTTAAACAAAAAAAAAATAAAGTACAAGATTGGATGAGGAAGAGGGAGAGGGTTGGAAAAGGTTCTTTGAAACAATAATGACTTGTTTACTTATGCACAGTAGAACTTCTTTCCTGCGGTACTGCGAAGTAAAATACTTTTAACACACCATGTCAGCTCCAGCCTTATGCCTTTCCAAGAAATCCTTACCTGCAGTCCTTAACTTATAATCTTAAGAGAAACTTTTATGGACCAAAAAAACCTAAATCCGTGTCCGTTTATGAAAAGGTCCGATTAACGGAAGTAGAAAATAGTGTAAATTCAGGAAGGATATAATAGTCCGGCTATGAGAGCCTGTTGTTTACGGAAAATTCCGCTATAATTTGCTTCATTTACCATAATGAAGGAAAGTTGGTATAATATTTGAGCTATTTTTTGAAAATTAATTATCTAAATAGTGACAATTATTATATTGTTTTGAAAGAGGTCTATTCAAGCAGTTATAAGTTATGTACTAATAAAATATAACTTATTGCGCATTTGTCAGTCTTTATTAAGTTTTCAACAATTATCCTGAAAATATCTAGACCCTTCTGAGTTTTACTACTTTAATAAAGTAGCTTTAGCAATCTTAATAGCCCAATTGACGCCAACACGACCGTAAAATGAACTATTATAGTGTGCTGTTAATCATTGTGACGTTTTTTTATAGTTTTTAGGATTCCCTTTTTTATAAGATTTTAGGATTATTTTTTGTTAAAACTTTTATATTTGATTTAAATAATTGGAATATTCGAAAAACAAACCCTTTATTCCAGGTAATAAATAACCAGTCAATATTTGGCCAATGGGGACATCTTTACGTTGATAGTTGTTTTAATCGTAGAGAAAACACATAAAACATAATTCATTTAAATTTGTTTGAGGTCAATGACTTCCATTCTTGAATGAATTATTTATTATTTATTTATGACATTGTACAACGTTTCGGGACCACTGTCCCATATGCATGCACTTTAAAAACCTATAACAATAATAAAACTAACATAGCACCAATCTTCATCCTTATATATTTTAATTTATACAATAATAATCACCTC
>NW_027106849.1:2130495-2135842 GCF_000696795.3 Halyomorpha halys | reverse complement strand
ATAATATAAACTGTAATTTTCTATACAATTCAAACTGTTATCTATCAAGTAAAATCTAATAAGTATCAAAAATAAAATGTATAAACAACTATGAAAAAGAATTCACAAGAATTCTCGTGTTTGAATGCTGGTGATATTTGTTGAACAGGACAAACATTGAGGAACAAAGACCTACATTTGTAACAGCATCTACCAATCACAATCCCCTATTTATAATGTAATAGGTAAATATGTTTAAACTGATTAATTTAATATTTTATTGAGTTATTGGCTCGAAATATTTTTATTCTGTCTGAAAGGAATTAAACTGTAGACAGGAATAAAATTAAAGTAATCATTACGGCTGTAAATCTGAAATTCAAGTGTTATTATTCTCATGTAATAATTCATATATTTGTCTAAAATTTTCTAGTTGTTGTTTCATGTATTTTTAAGGCATGATTATTGTTATTTTAGTGATTTTATTGAATTATCAAAATTAATTCTTGGAAACAAAAATTTAACGACGATAGAGTCGGGGGCCCGTTGGAAATAGCCCTCTTTATCCCTCCTTTTCTACGCCCCTGGAGTTGACATTCCAAACCTTTGGGCGGTCGTCCACTAAACTCCTAAAAAGTCTTACCCTTAACCCCTATTAAAATACTTAGTACGACCTCTAACAGAATAAGCACACTCTTCTTAATATGTTCCTCAACTCAAAATGATTTTTTTTATAACAGTTATTATAAAAATATTTAACTTTTATTTTGGATAGTTTACCTTTCATATTTACTCATTATCTGTCTGTAGATAATGGGCAGTTAAGGTAGATTCGACTCGATGGAATTCCTCCATCTCGGTCAATGGCTTCCAATTAACAATTAGGTGCCTTGTCCCCATCCCTTTTGTCCAGGTCCTCCCACCCTAGTCTCTGTCAGCCTTTGTTGAGGTTTATTAGATGATTGGCTTGTTAAAAATTATTTTCATATTTATTTAATGTTATTTACTCATTTTGGAATTTGATTACTATTTCGTTGCAGTGACTTTTTTTAGGAAACACTTTATAGTAGCCCTTAGTAGTAGTTCTATGCTATAAAATCATTAAAAATTTCAGACTGTTTAAAGAATGATTACACTTTTTTTTTTTATGTATTTCGTATATTTAATATCTTTTTAGTCACATCGATAATATTATAATTATGATTAGCTCTACGCTCTGCTCTTGGTTAAATATTTTTACTTTTAACATTATAAATACAGTCCAAAATCCTTAATTCTCCTTACTTTGTCACGAATTGGCCAGAACCAGATACCAATCCTACCATGATAAACTTCCCAACCATCCAAATCCACTTGTTTCTAACCTGGCTTCTCCTTCACTACCTTATAATCCTCCTAGGCGTCTGAAAAGAAGATGGCCTCGAGATCATCTCCTCTTGAAATGTTATTGGAGTTCTATCAATGGGTAGATTCTCCACATGTTTGTATCATGTCATAATATCACTTACAGCAAATTTACTTGATGTGTATATATGTATACAGTTGTAAATAACAATAAGTAAATTATAAAAAAAAAAGAAGTTTTCTTTGTTTTTTCTTTTTATTGCTGAAATTATTATTCTAGTGAACAATTCAAATGTCAATCAGCTACTTTTTCTACTTAAAAGGGAAATATTGGAAACTGTGAACACAGATTAAAATCATTACCGCAATTGGTTATTTTATGAGTTTTTGTATTTAAAATATGTATTTTTAAATGTATGGAGGATTATGTAAAAATAACAATTAACTTGTTACCAGTAAAAATTACTTACTTTAATATAAATGTAACTAAAATAATTTGAAAACTCAGTTGTTTGAAAATTTGATAGCTTCTTTACCAATAACCTTAAGTCTATACTAGTCTAAAACTAAAAATTTGTTACTTTCCAATTTTCAAATTTTCTCAAAAGGTAACGTAAACTCATATTATGGACAAAGTTAACATTTCAATTGGACCATTTTTTTTATAAAAGCTGTCAATGGGTAGATTCTCCACATGTTTGTATCATGTCACTATGTCACCTACAGCAAATTTACTTATTTTATATATTTTTATACAGTTGTAAATAACAATAAATAAATAATTTAAAAAAAACACATCAAAAAGAACGTTTGGAATGTTATGGTTTATTTGAGTCCTAAAGTTTAACTATTTTATTTTTTGCCCATTTCTGACATACTACTTGGTTGGTTTGGAAAATAAGCGGAGTGATGGAGAAGTAGCAAGTGACCATTTATGAAAAATGGAGATCTTTGTTAGGTTCAGTAAGGATTAATACTTTTAAAACATTTACAAAATCTTGCTATGTACAACAATTTTTGCAATATTTTGCTAATTTATTTAATGCACAGAAATAAATTTACCGATTCAAGATTGTGTCGATATACAAAATCTTTTGCGTGCATTTATATGTGTACGAAGATGTAATATATTGAATGAGATAAATGTGCTAAAATATTTTATCATGAAAATGTAAATTGTTCCACTAATTCATTCGTTTCGACATCTGGCTTCATCCAAACAAAATTTCAAAAACAATTATTAATTTGTTTTCGACTGGTGTTATTTATCGTGTTTGTCTAGGGGAGGTCCAAACTATACTAGTTTCTTCAGAGCGGTGGAGCATCAATCTTACCCCTTTCCAATATGATTAAATGGAACCATATTTTTCCCAGCGAAAATCAGATGCTAAAATGGATGCTAATAATTGATTTTAAGTTTTATCTGTTGTCATTCAAGGAACATTTCTGCATAAAAATACTTTATGTTTATTCGAATTTATTACTGAGTTCTGAGAAATAATAATCTAAATTAAATAGGTCAAGATGAAATCTAAGTTGTTGTTACATGTTTTAGGTAAAAAATGAAATGTTGCCTGTTAAAATTGGAATATTTATCATTTAGATGAGATATCTTTTTTGCTGAGTATTTTTGTTTATAAAGCGTATCATATTTTGATTGTAACTCTTTATAAGCCGTTTAATTATTTATATATTTTGCTGAATGAAGAAAAAAAGAATTTGAAATAACTTTCGATTAATTTTTAATACCTTTCTCATAAGAACTATGAGCATAATTTTTTGTTGACATTTTTTTTTTAATACTTTTTATTTATTGATAGATATTACAATCTGCCATACAGTTATGGGCAATAGGTAATAGTGATGAATGATCACATTCATACTGAGATAAGATAAAATAAGAATAAAAATAAATAAATGAATGAAAAAAAAAATGTTTCTTAAAATATATATGTAAAGATGCTTACCTTCAAGCTCTAACCTACCCCAAGCTCTAAATAACAATTAAGTGAGGTTAACACATGGTTTTAAATAAAATAACCTCTGAGACTATTATATGCCATTTATAATTGTAAAAGAGTGTTACAGTGAACTAAAGACTATAAGAACTGATTTATAATCTTGTGTTAGTTATAGACTTCAAGACTATAAACTTATTTTGCTATAAAACAATGTTTTATTAATTAATGACAAGTTCAAATTAAATAATACATTATATCTTTAACTATACATTCCTTTAAAACAAAATCAGTTCTTATAGTCTTTAGTTCATTGTAACACTCATACACAATTATAAATGGCATATAACAGTCTCAGAGGTTATTTTATTTAAAACCATGTGTTAACCCCACTTAATTGTTATTTAGAGGTGGGGTTAGGTTAGAGCCTGAAGGTAAGCATCTTTACATGTACATATATATACAAACAGAAGGATAAACAAAATGAACATAATCAAACTATGCGTATAAAAAGATAAATAAATAAAATAACATAATGATAAAATAATATAATCTCTAGTCACATTTACACTCTTATATACAATATTTACTCAATCGAACTGAGAATCCCTGAGCCCACTCGATTGACATATTAGTATATTTTTTATTGGTTTTTATCGGATATTTTATGGCATATTCTGGGGTTTTTTCCTGCATCGAAATCAGGGCCTTAGTTATAATCTGTTATTACCTCTCATGTTTCAAAATTTCAAGGTTTTAGGAATTTAAGAAATATGTGAACCCGTATATTGTGGCACGCAGAGAGCGAGAAAATGCTATCCATGAATTGTAATAGATCTGGTTAAGAACATGGATTACGACTTCCAATCTACTTAATTCTATACCTCTGAACCTGTTATACAAACTATAAAAAAAAGTCTTGTACTTTGTTTACACACCTATGTTCTTGAATTGTACCGTCATTTTGAAATCAGTCTTATATTGACTGTCAGTTATATTTTTAACTGAAAAATATTGCCTATGTCTCATGTAGGAACAATTTAGGAAATTAATCAAGTATATTCTTTCCCATTACATTTTTACTGTGTCGAAAATGAAAAATGGGAGGTCTTTCCTTTCTACAGCAAACGCTTCTAAACTTAGGAATTTTATTTTTATCATACATTATAATATTTGTTATGATTTATGTTTAAATATTTTGTTGCTCTATTGAATGAATGGATCAATGTTTTTTTTTATAATTTGAATATGAAGCGCTGATAATAAATTGATCCTCAATATTACTTTATTGAGATTGATTATAAAATCATTATGACTGTGTGTGTGCTCGCTAGAGGAAGCGTGATTGTCATCTGGGTTGGCTTCGCTCAGTTATCGGAGAAAAGTTTTTAATTAATTCTGTTCCTACCTCCCTCTGGAGAGAGAGAGAAAATTTTATTAAAATCTCATGGTCCCACTTTACATCTAAATACGTGAAATTTTATCAAATACCAACACTGGTGGGGAACAAGTTCGGAAGCGATGGCATTTGATTCGCGAAGTTGCTGATTGTTGCCAAGAGCCGAAGTGGGAACGTATAGAAGTTTTATGTAGAATTGGGCCTCCTCTGGTGGGATTGCCCTTTACCAGACGGAAACTGATCAGCCGATGGAATTCTCAATTTCCCACCCCTACCACCCTCCTAAACTCGTGCTCCGATGAATTTTCCTTCCTTGCTTTGGATTTTATTTTGTTTGTTTCCTCGCTTTCAATATTTCGTTATTTTTTTTTTGTTTTTTTTAGGTAAGGGTCCAACGAATGAAAAAAAATTATTAAAAATGTTTAATCTAGTTGATGATTTAGTGACAGAGAAAATTCATCTTATAGTATGTTTACTCTCCATCTCCATACTGCTGTCAAAACGTATAGACTTAAAAATCATCCCAGTATTATATATCGCATAATGTAATTAATGTACGTAATCTGTATTATTTCAAAATATATGATTAGCATTAGAAACGGGAGGAATTTCGCTGGTATAAATATGGTTTGAAATACATTTGAACAGTTAAAGAGGTTGAGGGTAA
>NW_027106849.1:2127724-2129254 GCF_000696795.3 Halyomorpha halys | reverse complement strand
AACTTTCTGATTTAAAAAATATGTAATTTTTATTTATAAGCCGTTGTAGCCTCATCAACACTATTAAAAAATATTACAAACTATTTAATTTTAAATACATTAATTTGGCAGCGACCGATAGATGCTAACATCTGTTCGGACCACATTTGTTAAAATTCGCAGAATAAATAATATATAAAGTTGTAGTTTGTTTGAATACTCTAATTTCAGGAACAATCCTATTTGAATTTTTGTATGTGTTAGATAGATCGTTTATTGATGAAGGTTTTTATCGTTCTTTACATTTCTCGACGGTCCATAGGAACGAAGCATACAACACTTGTGTAGGTCAAGTTTCCATAATAGGTGTCATCACATCATACTCGTCTTAGCTTCAGAAACTTTTTAATAGATTTGAAATTACTTTGTTATTTACAAAGAAAAATTGGAGTGAGTTTATTGGGCGGAAAAGTTCTAAAACGTCAAATTTTATTGTCGTTTTGATCCCTGGTCCTTGAAAATTTCTAGAAGATATAAGACTGAATAACATTTTATAGGTTGTTATTTTAAAGTTACATTCTTTTTTAGGTGCTTAATAGGGGGTTATTACTATCTGTATTGTTATTGTATTTAATTATGTTTGTGCAACTATCGTTAGCTGCAATCTGTTTTTCTACGTTTTTATTTATTTTTTTTTTACTGGAACGAAGCGAAATAAACAATTTATGTTATATATTTTTTTCTCGCTATTAAATCAGCTAGCAACTATAGAATTGATAGAAAAAATAAAATGAAATAAAAACTCTTTTTGTTATACCCGTATAACGACCACATTTTATCAGAATTTTGTTGTACTCTTTTATAAAATAGTATCATGATGATAAACTTCCTTTTTTCCTGTAATGTACGTCTTGTTTCCTCATTTACTTTGTTTATTATACAAACTATAAGCTTATGTTTATTATTTTCCAGATATTTAAAATTCTGTTCGTTATTTCTCCATATCCATTTTGATAAAGAAAGTATAATAATTGATTGATTAGCATATTTTTTTCCGTTTTTCGAGCTATCACTTTTAATTAATTCACGTTTGAACGTCCGCAAAGTCCGAAAAAATTGTTTAAAAAAAGTCGCTAAACCTTTTTGTAGTTATCACCTAGTTCTAAGCATCTAGCTTTCCCCAAAAGCATTCGGTAAAACTTATGCATATTAAAGCCAGGAACAGTTTGTAAAATAAAGAATGCATGATAAATAATTTATAACTGAATCCATGAATGTATACTAAAATTTAAATAAGTTTTCTTTCGTATGATATAGGTCATTTTAAAAAATCTTATTAAAATATTCAGCAGTTTGCGTTCGTTAATAATAATAAAATACGGATTCTATGTACATTCAAATAAAAAATAAATAATATGTAACAATAAATAATTTTTCCTACATGTTTTAAATTATGATTAAGCTTTTTGTTATTTTTATTTTTCCCTGTTTGGGTTTGATAGCATGGAAGGAATAAGTTTTACTTTTTTTTTTTTTTTTTTTTTTTTTTTT
>NW_027106849.1:2121568-2127552 GCF_000696795.3 Halyomorpha halys | reverse complement strand
AATATCAGCCTATTAAATTTTTTTCTTCGTTTGGTTAGACTGTAAAGTGATTACCACCTAAGTACTATGCCATTCTAATAATTCTAATGTGTATAATAAGAGATAAAAGTTGAATAATAACATTTTCTCTTTCAAGTTTCAATACTGCCTTATTTCTTATTTACTTTAGGAATCAAAACTGTGAACTGTCTTTCCTAAAGACCGTTGGGGCCGTTGGAATCATTTTATCCACTCTATTCTGGGTCGATTTCCTCTGACCAATGCGACATCCACGTGCGTTAGAGGCGGAAACCTTGCCAGCCTGCTACGTCAGATAAAACTAAATCCCCCCTAGTTGCCTATTTATTGTACAATATTCTTTCCCCAGCCCAAGGTTATTTGGCACATGACCAATCACCGTCCGGTATATATACTATTTTACAGTTTCCTCCGGTCATCGCTCGCCTTGCTATTTAGGTCTTGTAAGAAATGGAAAATTATGTCGGTATGCCAAGGCACTATATAATTTCAAATTACATATAATGATTTTCTTGAATGGAGTTTATATCTTCCAGAAAGTACTGGCCTAATCCTCAAAATCAGAATCAAATTATTTTTATTTATTTATTCAATACCAGATCGACCCGATGGGCCTTAATGGTTAATGTAAGAGGTAATTGTTTTTTTAACAACTGATTATGAGGGGGGGGGGTAGTCTCATACAAAAGACACCCCTACATACATACAATGTATAAATAAAACAAAAAATTAAAATAAAGTAAATTGATTAAAATAATAATTCATCAATGACATTTATGGATTTAACAAAATAAATAATTGTTGTCAGGTTGTGGTTGGGTAGGTCCCTGCTTCTTTAACCTGTAAGTAACTGGGAGTGGAACTTCATACATTTTTTTTTATGTAATCCTCTATTGTCTCTATTCAATTAGCCGTAATCAAATCCTAAATCATATTTTATAATAATCATATTTTATGACCATATTGTTCAATGGAAATAAAAGTAAATCATCTGGTTTAGTCTAGATAAAACACTATGAATTTAAGAAATGGATGGATGATGGTACTGTTAGACAAATTTTCCAGAATCCATTTTTTCTTGAGAATGAAGGTTTTGTGTTAAGCATTCTTATTGATACCTTATGATATTAACAGCTTAATATTTAGAATCGCGTGGTTTCTTAGTATGTTGGATGTATGTACATGCACGTCTTTTAAATATCATCATACAAATAAAAATTTATTTCTCATTTTCTTAAAACTTTAAATTTGTAACATAATACCCTCCTTTATATATTTTGTTGTTCTTGAGTGCTTATCAATTATTTCAATGGGATGCTCATAATAATTATTGCTAATTTTCTCAACTTTGTATGATTCTATCATTATTTCATAACCCTTTGTTATAAATGATTTGGTTAAACTTATGAAAAAAAATAACTTAGTGAATAGAAACATTCATTACAATTATAGACCAGATTTCATTGCAGTAAAAAAACCTATAAAGGTGCAGTAAGAATATTCAACAGTTTAATTTAAATATATATTCGAGGCAAATGTTTTATTTTTAGTAATGAAAACAAATTGAAAAAGAAAAAATATATTCTCTGATATTGTTTTTAGCAATATTTTCCGCTTCAAATTGATTGTTATTTTTTTACGGTTATCTTTTTTATTTGGGAGAGAGAGGAAAAGTAAATTTAAATTTCTAAATATTTCGATTGACTCTTCCAATGTACTCATATTATGCTTAGATCGTATACTGAAGTTTTTTCTTTTTTTTTCTTTTTTTCTCTGAAATCAGAATATATTTGAATAGGTTGGGGGTAGGAATGTGTTTAGCCACATGACCTAAAGGGTTTAGTAGAGTTGTTTAACAAATTCAGGAATTATTATTTGATGTTATTTCATCTTCATATTCCAAACTAATATAGGTAAATATGTTGGAATTATGGTGTTATTATAGAATTATTATAGAAAATATATATAGAAGATTAGAAATATAGAAAGTGTTTGTATGTAATCAGCAAGAAAAATTATAATCTTGTAAATTTCATATCATCTGTAAATTAATGTCATAATTTATTTTTTATTAAATCAAGGTAACATTATGGTAAGCATTATAATTTTTTTTTTCACACATCGACACATTATATTATTATTTATTTCCACTCGATTCACTGTAACAACATTGAATGATAATAATTAGAGTTTCGTAATTACGAAAATATTCAGTAGTAATGACAGTAATAAATGGGTTATGGTAGCAGCGTGGTAACGCGCCTGTCTGCCAACCCATAGATTGCGAGTTCGAGTCCTCGGCCCTATCCGGGATTTTTTCTAGCTTATAACTATACAATACTCACTCACAAGGAAATTGAGGAAGAGGTGGGAGAAAGAGATGAAGACGGAGTGGGGAGTGTGATTAAAATCTTCCTCAGGAAGATAAAATAATAAATAAATAAACTCTCCACTTATACTATCATAATTTATGATGTAAAATTGTGCTATATTCCTGTATACTAATAACTAGTTTTATTTATAATTTAAATTTAATGGATGATTAAAACATGGATTTATTTATTATTATATTAACGAATTCTGTGTGGTCGGTTTAGTTTGTTTGGTTAATACGTAGCGAAATTAATTTACTGAATTAATTAGCTTTAAAAACTAAAAATAGTACATTTATGATTAACTGCCACATGCTGTTCAACAGTTTTGGTCAGATCTGTATCATTAATTTCACTGAGTAGCCATTTGAGTTGATAAGTTGCGAATCCTACATCTAAATCTGAATCAGTGTGGTGAAGGATTATATAAGCCTTGATGACATCCCGTATTTTTCTTACCTCAATCGGTATTAAATAAATCGATGAGGATTTAGTTAACGAGAATAGTTAATCAAGGAGAGATCCCTGTAATCCAATTTTATATCTCTAGTATGGGTTCTCTCCCTAAGGGATTACCTATGGATATTAATATAGTAGACCTCGTCTATTATAGTGGAGTTATTTCACAGGGACGTCATCTCTGTCGATATATGAAAAGCACGATAGATCCTGAGAACATTATGTCCTTCTTGTACTTAATATTATTAAATTTCATTATAAATTATTACAATATTTATTTTTAAGGATGGATAAAGATTTATTTAAATTATTTTTGGATTGAATTTTCGTTGATACAAGTATAGTTCAAGTAATCGTACAATTTGCGTATTATACGCAAGGGTTTCGTTGGTGTCTTGTTTCTATAGACATTCGGAAAGAAGTATATCGTAATTCAAAAATCTGACATCTAAATATATTAGTTCCAAGATTTGATCTGCCCTCAAGAAAAAACGCTATTCGTTTCAAGTACAGGTATAACTTTGAATAAAATCCATATAAACTTACCTTTCTTAAGTAATATGCTCTGTTATGCTCTCTGTAAAGCATCAACTTATATTGTGAATGGAGACTTAAGAATTAAAGCTTTAGGAATTAGTTCTTTGTCAAAAGTTTTACATAACACGTGATTGTACATGTCTTAATGTCAGAAACAGCTCTTGAAGTTCATTTATTCTATGCATCTATTAATTAACACGCCTTTCACGACAATTGTAGAATATTGCAAGCCACAAAATACTTGTCTATTTCTCGTATTTATGGGTCAATGGTAAGGATTTTGAATTTCTTGTATTAAAATTATTTTGGTAATATGTACATGATCCGTTCCAACCATTTTATTTATTTATTTTTTTTTTTTTGAATCGCATGCGATATACCCTCTCATGAGCGGATTTTTTTAAAAAGCTAAATTTGTATTTATTCTAATTAATTTTATTTAATTAATTCATTGGGAAATCTATCAATAAATAGACAAATATTTCAATGTGGGTGTAGGTTGCATTATTAAATTCATATTTTGAAACAAGCTTGACACTTCAGAATTTGTTATTTATCAGAAATTTCTATTTATTTTCTTCTTTCTCGGAGTTAGGTGTCTTGGGGAGTTAGTTGGTTAGGCGCTGGTGCTATTTGGTCCACCAATCATCTGTTTCGGCTTTTGCTGCCCTCCACTTATGAATATCCAAAATGGATCTCGCATTGTTGGACATACTATCCATCTGTTGTTACTGCCATCATGTTTTTCTTCCATTATCTTATTAATATTTGTATGCTATAGCTTTACGTTTTCATGGTTGTTCTTTGAGCAGCCTAATTTTCATTTTCAATTAATTTCAATTCATTCCTATATACATTTATTGAGATTACTTACTCCTTCATTTATTGTCTGTTCAAAACCAATTAACCTTTTGAGCTATGGAATCTCCCCGCCGAAACGTTCCGTAGGGCTCGGCTAGCGCTAAGTTAGGGAGCAAACAATTATAAATTATAGTAATTATTTTGTAGAAGGTTTAATAATTAAAGAGTGTTATTTTGAGTATTCAAATTATTTATTATAAACATTAAATTTTACAATTAACTGAAAAACTAATTTGATATATTTAACAGAAATTAATAATTTAATTGAGTTTAAAAAATTTCAAAACAACTATCAATACTTAGACCGACATCGCGTTCGTGTCGCGTATCGCTTCTTCTCTTACTTTTTACCCAAACAACACTTTCTTCTTGTCAACTTTTTTGGACCCGCACGATTCTCACATTTCGACATGAAATGCCTTTCGATTAGCCGAAACGGTGAATCCTCAGATTTTCTCTCTTTCTTCTCTCGCTTCTTCTTTGCAGATATTTTCATAAAATGTCTTTCATTGGGGCTAAATGAAATCCACAAAATTTTTATTTAGTACCAGTAAATTTTAATGTAAAATATATGCATTGTATACGACTAAATCTAACAAGTAGAAAAAAATATATTATACCATTTTATCGTCTTCCTTACCGAATTAACTGTACTTTAAGAGAGTGGTGTACAATGTGTTATGTTCCGTTTCGGAAGTTTCCGGAGATTTTTATGAGCCTAATGGTGCCCGACCTCTACCTAAGGAAGGCGAACTACTGACTAATGTTCCTGTATTACTTTTTTACGAAAGTGACTGCATATTGGTCGAAAAAATCGACATACACGGCCTTTAGTCCACACCGATGACTTAGAGAAAGCACATATATGCGGACTTTGCCCACTGAGATGACTCGCCAAACGCACATATATGTGCATAGAGCTCAATTGGTCTCTCTGAATCAGTGCCCTGGTCACCCTGATAAAGGCCTGGAATTGTCGCCCAAAAGTTGGTTCTAATAAATTAGTTTTTCCTTATTTATATTTATTTTACTGATCGCTTCCCCAACCATTTTCTTATATATAGTTCAGGGTAAACTATTAACTCGACATAATTTCTCTTCGTTTACGGATACCGTATTTTTTTTTAATAGAATATCTGTATCGATCGGAAATGAAGCTGTCATTCAGAGTGTTTTTCACTGCACATTTCATATAAAGCTCTAGTTTATTTTCAGAACCACGTCCCTCTCCCTTCCCATACCATTCCTATTTCAGTGCAAAACTCGATTTATACGGCTGACATTTATTTACGAGCTAAGTTGTGCAGAGTTACTGTTTTATTTTGAATGTTGTGAAAGCCATCACCATCATTTTCCAGCTTGTGTTGTTCCTTTATTGAGAGCCGTTTGCAGCTACCATTCAGACAAAAAGGGAAAGATCTATTTCGGTTCATTCAAAATATTGTTGACTGATGCATTGTTCTGACAACCGGCATTGCTTGCATAAACACAGTTACTTTATTTTATTGTTGAAATATTTTTTTTATCGTTATCATTGATATAAAGAAGCCAAAATAATTTTTAAGGCGTTTTATGAATATTTAATAATTGATTAAATATTCATAAAAATTAAAAATTCATATAATTTTCTTTTCTGTTTATTTATTTTACAAATGCTAATACTAAATCATTGGCATATTATATACGTTTTTGTTTTTACAATTTGTGTACTTTTAAACAAAATTTACCTATACTTTA
>NW_027106849.1:2112677-2119821 GCF_000696795.3 Halyomorpha halys | reverse complement strand
CCATAAGGATTTGTCAGTAGTCATGAGGTTTTGAGTTAAGTTAGTTAAATTTTGTATTTTCAATTTTTTAAGTTCTGTTTTGAGTTTGTTTGTTAATGTAGTATAATATGTTTTATCTGTGGGGTATCTAGTCCTGTGTCACTTCGCTCTATTATAGTTAATACAGTTTTTTTTTTTTTAATTCAGGTTTTTATATTATATATTTCACTGTTTACATCGTTATTGCATAGCTTAAATAGTTACATTAAATAGTATTTTTTTTTTTAATTTTTACCTCGAATATCGAGGAGGTGATACGGTAATATCTCCCCCTGTCAGAAATCTTGCTTTACGGTTTAATAATTTTTATGACAGTATCCTACAGAGTTAATGACCGTGAGAACGACTCGAAGCCATTTTCCCGGAAATTTGACCCCTCGGTAGTTGGCAAAAGAAAAAAGAACAGTGTTCTTTTGCAGTTTTCCTTCGTGGTTTTTTCATTTTCCCTTTTTTTCGGAGAGTAATAGGCAGGGATGGGGGGCCCTTCGCCGAGACGAGTTATTCATGATCGTACTTCTTGAGGGCAAAGCACCATGGTGTCGATTCCTTCACTAATTTAAAGGGGATTCTTTTTACGGACCAAGACCTCCTTAATCTGGAAGAATTTGATTAGCATAGATATTATCTCTGTCGTTTTTGAATACTATCCTTAAGATTTCTAATTTCAGTTTAATGGTTTATAACGACTACATAAATTCCCTTTGATCTGAAAAGTTTTAATAGCATTCTCTTGTTCGAAGGGTCGATGGCAAGAATAACGTATTCAAATCGGAAATTCGTCTGAGGATGACTTTATTCTTGATCATATCAAGTTCCTGAACCCATTTCTGTTATCTGACTTAATTTCATTGCCGCTTTAAGTAGAATTCTCTGCAATTCCATTATAAAGCTATCGTATCTATTTTGTTATCGTTACGGTATTTATAATCATTAACCTTTATTCTGAGAATTTATATGAATTAAATTTGTATTACTTTTAAATTAAAATTACTTTAGTTCGTGTACTGAAATATATTAAGGTTTTTTTGAAAACTTTTGTAGGAATATGACCCGAATGTAGGTCAAAGAAAGGACAAAAATAACAGAAAACTATTTATTTATAATAATTAGTATAAATAAATGTATAATTATTATTTTGCCTGTTATTTTTGTACCTTACTTTTACTGTCACCTGGATCATCTTCCAATGTTTTTAAATTATATTTTTCTAAAGCCACTACAAAAGATATTATTAGGTGTTGATAGCTGACCGTAGATCACCATGCGGTCAGCAAATAACTAAAAAAACTTTTCATTGTGCATTTATTATTTAAAAACTATTTATATTTTATTTGTGTTTATTTACTGACCGCACCCACCTACCATTTTCTCCACGCAAACAATATTAATGCAAAACTAAGCTTTGTTACCACCTTTTATTTGAAACAATTAGCAATGGTAAAAAGGATAAATTTTAAAACCTTAAAACTTTTGATATGATAATTAGATAAATACCTTTTAAAATTAAAATTATCCATGTAATTGAAGAAGCTTGTATCTAATATGGGACTTTTTTTCTGTACATAGATTTAGGGAGGCTATGGACTAATGATTCACTGGTGGGCGCTGCAGCGATTCTGGGGAACGCTGATGTTGATGGCCATAGGTGCATTTGGGGAGGGGGGTGAATAATTATAAGTTGTCACGGTCAACAATATTACTGCTGACGAAAATAGATCGAGGATTACTAAATTGGTAGCAACACACCAGGTTCATCCTTCTTATTAAGATGATTTCGAATGTTTTATTTATTTTTTTTTTTTTTGTAATACATTCTATTCTCAGTTCCATAAATAGTTTCATGATTTCAAAGTTCAATGTTTCTAATTTACACCTTTCTTTGGTATATTTTACGAAAAAGGTAGAAACATTAATACATATGTAGTTTCTATTAATTGTTATTAAAATTTTTAAAAAAATTAATTTTCAGTGGATTAATTTTTCCTGGAAAGGGGGCGGTAGGACAAAAAACTTTGGGAACTGCTGCGATAGACGATAGGTTAAAAAAATATGAATATGTAATCATTTTTTAAATATTTTTATATGAAAATAGAAATTTTTTACATTCATTATAATTGAAATTCCTTCTTTTAGGACACAAAGTAACATATTTTTAGTTAGTAATTGTCCGAATTTCTTGAAGTTTCGACGTTGCCTCATAAACCTATTAACAACAATGCATAGTTTTATTTTCTACTATTTAAAGTTAGGGAACTTTATTATTTATGCAAAAAAAAAAATTATCCTCAGAATAAAAATTGATTAGGGTAAAAATGTTCCAGTTACAGTTATATCAAATGCTATCCATTAGTATTGGTTACGCACGAGAAAATGTATATTTTTGGTCATCTGTATTTCAAAAACGGTTCGTCATATCCGGTCTAATGCTAGAGGTAAATTGAAGATTAGTTACAAATTGGTTTAGTTTTAATTTTAGTAAATTGTATCCCCTACTTTCGCTTAGGTATGCGCAAACGTATTCCCTTGGTACACTTATGTTTCCAAAACATCTCGTCTGATTTAGCTCAAAGCTGGAGATTCAGTGGTTTATGAAATTTCAAAAGAAGATAGAAACAGTGAGGAAGCTAAACTGACATATGTTATTCAAATGTTACTATTGCCAATGAGTAGTTCAAATCTTTCATTGCATCGTAGCTTATCTCATTTACTTATTGTATTATTATCTTATATTATATTATATTAACTTAAACACATTTGTAAATTTCAAGGAATCAAATAGTGATTAAACAGATTTTGACAAAATTTTCCTTATTTAAAATGTAACGACTCCCCTTTACTATACTGAATCCTGAACATTGATATATATATATTAATAAGGCTGTGTAATCATAATTTAAATGCTGCATTTGCTTTACTTCCTGTGAAGAAAGGTCTTTGATAATGAGAAATGTTACAAGCTAAAGTTAAACATCAATCCTGGATCCTTTGGTTACTGGAGGATTCTCTTTTAGCAGTACCAATCAGTATTCCTGTGTGGGTGTAGGACTTGTATCCCTGAGTTGGTGTCCCAAAGGCACGAAATGGGTGCTCTCCTCTTTGCTTTGAAATTATTCAAGTCTATGTTTGTGTCGTTCATCAGAAATATTGAACTAGAGGATCTTACACAAGGATGCTTGAGGTTTCATAAATAAACTAAAAAAATAAAATAATAGAGAAGTTAGTAATGGAGCAAAACCTTACTGTAAATAAATTATTGAACTCATGTTCTTAAATTTGACATATCATAATGTTAGAAGTCACATCGTATAAGCTAAGCTTTAAGTACTTATCTGCATGCAGATCTTGCAATCTTAAATTTTGTTATATACGTGTTTTTTTGTTCTTTGTTGTTTAATACGAATTGACCTTTCTGTATATAAATATTAATCGATAAATTGACATACATAAAAATTATTGATTAATTGTTTATTTTAATATGAAACATAATTCAAGCATTATCAATTTTCAATTGCATCAACCTTCTATTTTATACACCCCACTTTGACATAGCGCTGACGAAGTTCCGGTGGAATCATAATTTAAAAAATCAGTTTGAAATCGAACTGGTATTTACTATCAGTATAAAGCGGTGTTTCCTAAACTCTGTACTTCTGTATACCACTTCTCAAAACACTGAGTACCCATTGACAAAAAAAAAAAATTGCATGAACTTGAAAGAAATACCCTCCTTATGAACAGCTCTCTCCATCGGAAATCCCTAGCTATGAATAATTTTTAAAAGTTCCAGTCTGAAATTATTTATAGAAATTAAAACTCTTTGGCAACGGAAACCCTCCTAATGGGCACGAACAGCTAAAGTTTCTTCACTGAATCATTTAGCCCTATGGACGAACAGTCGGAAAAAATGTTGAAAATTAAGAAATCCATATTTGAAATATATTTTTTTAAATATAAATATGTATACATATTTAAATTTGTACATATCTTACAATTATACAATATAAAACCATGCTTACACAACACTAACAAATAACAAAGTTTTTTAAAAATATTTTTCATGTTCATAATCGAAAAAAAAAATTAAACTGCATATTGAACCAGATGCATTCGAAGTTCGGCGAGGATGCATACCTCTGGAGGTACCATTGGCTTACAGTGATAATGGGTAATAAGTACTGAGTAATCAGGTCTCACAAAGCTTCTATTTAGTTAGAGATAGTACAAACAACAGTTATTTTTATCGGCCTTATTAGAATATACCTGCTAGATATCATGTACAGCTAATAAAGATTTTATTGAAAAAAAGATCTCTCTTTACATTCGGAATTTGACGTACAAATACTTTTGCGTATTGCAAGGGTAAATAAATTACTATCTGTAATATGGCTATACAATTTTATTGTAATGAAATAGGAAACTTACAAGTACATCATTTTTTCGACGTAGTCCCATTGCTTTTCAACGTCCTTGGTCCATCGATGTACAAGCTTCATGATGCCCTTATAAAAGAAGGTTTTTGGTGGAGCTGTGCGAGCCAGGAATCCACTGCTTCTTTCTTTGCTTCGTCCGAGATTAATCGACGGCCCCTTAATGCCTCTTTGAGTGGACCAAACAAGTGATAATCAGAAGTTAGTTTGCTTCAGAGTTGTCTTGGGACCCAATTTGCACAAACTTTATGAAATCCAAGTCTGTTGTAAATGACATCGTAGGCAGAACCGTGACTAAGTTGCAGACGATGTGTCACTTCGTCAATAGTTACTCGTTTGTCTAAGAGCATAATTTCACGTGAACGCTCAATGTGTAAGCGGTCGTCTGGCTCCTTCATCGTGCGTTACAGTTGTGCGACCATTTTTGAACTTTTCAATTCATTCGTAGATACTCTGTTGTGGTAAAACGCTGTTCCCGTACTCAACCGAAAGTTGATGAATTTCGGCCCCTGATTCTCCTTCCGACCAAATCGGATCACTGAATGTTGCTCTTCTTTGGTGCAAATAGCAAGCCGAGCAGCCATGATTAACAGCACGACAGCGATAACGAAACTAACCTAGCAGCTTGAAACGTTTAGAGACATAACAACAAATAAACAAAGCATGCGCCATCAACGCGAAACAACAGTGCTACGGACATAAAGAAAAATATAACTAAATTACGGATAAATATTTACTTACCCTCGTACAATGGATAAATTGTATTTTTTATAACCTCATCAACAATTTATACGTATGGCGCTTGGCTTTATTTTATACAAAGAATTAGAACATTTATTATTTGATTCAGTATTATTAAATAATGATTTCATATCGAACATCAAATATTCATCCCTGCAACGAATTCATATTGTAAAGGCCATTGTTATGAATTTTACATTACTCTGCTTTGAAGTTCTACCGTTCTATTCCAATTCTAAACTTCAGTTTAATTATTAATTTTCTCATTTTGCTTTTCCGAAAACAAACAAAACGAAACAGAGAAGAGGAATGAATACGAACAGCATTCGGAATTAAGTTTACCCAGAGAGAAGTCTATGGGAGAAATGATATTTTATAATTGGAAAGTTTTTTCACTTCATTTTATTAAGTGAAGTAGAGTCTTCATTACTTACCATTATTACCAACTGTACTTAACCATTTTTTTTTTTCGTTTTGATTTAAAATTGAATAATTTGTTTGATAATTTTGGCTTATATCATTTATATTTAGTTACTAACAATACAGATGATTTGTCCTTTCATTTTTTTTTATTCCATTTCTTCTGCTGAATAAATTTATTTATTACCTTCTTCATATACATTTTTAATGATGGAAGTATACAAATCCAATGTTATTAGAATGTATTAGATAATCCGGATTTTTTATCCTAAATTTCATATTCTTATATCCTAATATATAAATATTCCAATTGATACGGATCCATATTCAGGTTTAAACGATAGATATTAAAGATTTCACATTTTATATATTTTTTTATTATATTTGTTTATATTAATTGAAAAGGTTTATTAGTTTAAAAAAAAAATTAAGGCTTTCTTAACAGCTGATGGAATTTAAGTTCCAGAGGTCTGAGCGCTTATGAACTCACCTTTTTCACAAGTGATTTACCTCCAAAGTATTTTATTCCGCACCATTATAAAAACGTTGTACTAAGTCTCACCAGAATTAACCCAGTTCTGCTAAATTGGCTTTGAACCTCCCCCTCTATCCTCTAAAGGTCGTTTTAACTTTAAACAACTATTGGTCGGTCAGTAATTAACGTGTCTACAAAGTTGCAACTAAGTAAGTCCTCCTAGTCGTCATTTTTGAGTAGTTTGACATTTTTCAAGATGAAATTTCATTTTTACTTTCACTTACCTTTGTGACATGTTTTTTGTTTTGTTTTTTTGTACCAGACGATATTCTAGCGGGTTCAAATTCCTATAACTTTTCGTTTTTCTTAGTTGATCATGATGTAGTAATGATATTAAAATTAGAAGTGTGTGTATATAACACACTAATTTCGATATCAGTACTACTATTTGTATGTATGTTATTACATTTTCCGAGAGAATTTTTTTTTCTTTTCTTTATATGAATATTATTTTTGTTTTTTATTTGTATAAATGTTTCCTATATTTAATTTATGTATTTCTGTTACAGAGCTGTAGCCGCCTATCTTAGGGCGCTTAACCTCAGTCCTAATAATGCAGTCGTCCACGGCAATTTGGCCTGCGTCTACTATGAACAAGGGTGAGTTAATCCTATTTTTCATAATTATTTGATTAAAATTATTAATAGTAGTATTGACAGTATTGTTGAAAATATTAGTGTTAGCGCATCACTAATTGTATTTATAAAAATTAAAAATCAATATAACTTCTATGCTGAAATTTGATCTATCTCAGTTCGAGTATGCTCAGAAAATTCTATTTGCGTCCGTGTTGCTATGAATTGTATCTCTCAAAAATATTTTCTCTTTGAAAAAAATATGTTCATATCTGCATATACATAGTTTAAAAAAAAAGTATTATTTTTTATTTTTTTAAGTAATATTTAATTTGTTCGTTTATTTATATTTATATGTGAACTTGCGAATAACAAGTAAACAAAACATTTTCTTATTTATTTATGTT
>NW_027106849.1:2110146-2111542 GCF_000696795.3 Halyomorpha halys | reverse complement strand
GAACCGATAAGAATGGCCTTCGTTTTTGGAAGGATAATTCTATTTTAACTTTAAAGCTACTAGGCAAAAGCTAAGCAATTTTGTGATTGAAAAATTTAAAGAATCTCCCGCCTTTAACCTCACCTTTATTTTCTAATCAATTTTGTTTTCTATTATTATCGCAGACCCCAAATATTCAAAATTTTCTACTTGTTCAAATTTATTCCCTCCTGTTGACTTAATAAGTTAAAATCCACCCTTGAAGATTGTGTTACCCATTTTTCTTTAATATGAAATTTCATTACTTTATAAGTGCAAAAAATTTCAACTACAATAAATATTAAATTTCCTCTCACTCAGCCTAGCGTTCCCTTCTTCAGTTTCATCACTTTGAAATACAGACACACATTAGGACTTGATTATTTAATTTTAGTTAGTTTGTAACAAGTTGAAATTGTGGCTTCGTTGTTGCCTATATAAAGTTAAAACGCTAACTTGTGCGCAGGTAGATGTGATTGACTCTGTGATTTGAACAACTTTTAATCACAATTAGGGAAACTCCTTAGGGACTTGTCTAACTCAGTTTGGAAGCCCCTTGTCTGATCTAATGTTGTTATTCCCTGTCTGGCTTCAAATCGTTAATTTGAAGCCATCGGTGTTGGGAAATGTTTTAATTTCATACTGTGTCCCTGCACTTACACCTACTTGTACCATCTACATTTATTAATATCTTCAGTCTGCCTTTCAAAAAAATAAATTTCAAAATCAGAAATTGCACTAAATATGCATTTATTTCCAGTCTGTTCTATATCTAAATCATTTAACAAATATTTCTTAAGTAAAATATCATAGTTTTATGCGATTACTTATTATTTTTTAATAAAATGTTGTGAAAAAATTTTGTTGATAGGTCAGTCCATTTATAGCTTTCATAGAAGATGGATTTTTGTCTATATTGCTCCCTCAATACTAACATAACTCGAAAATCTAATCTTTGAGGAAATGATTTTTATATATTATTTTAAAATTAACTTCTGCTTATAATGTGAATAAAAAATAGACATTAATGAATTCAACATCTACTGTTATAAATGGATTGTAAACAAAAATGTATTTTAATATAAAATTAAAGTATTTTGCATCCATTTTCTCAAAAGTTAAGAACGTTTTGAGTTATGTCAGCATTACTTCGAGGGTATCAGATTAAAGTTACTGTAAATTATTGATTGATAAAATTTAGTGAAATTGAGGAAAAAAAAAAATTGTAGAAGAGGGTATTTTTAACTCCAATATTATTATGAGAAGAAAAGTATTTTTTTTTTTTTTTTTTAAACACAAAAATATGAATTTCTGACAGGAAGAAAGTTTATTGAACTGTGAAATAAATTGAAATTATTGATACTTACAGTTAATAATA
>NW_027106849.1:2105203-2108737 GCF_000696795.3 Halyomorpha halys | reverse complement strand
TTCAAAATTACAATGTCGATTTGATTTTTTTTTTTTAGATTTGTCATTTACTCAATTGCATTTGTAGAAGATACCTGAATTTTACTAATTTAGGGAAATTAGGACTCCTTCATATTCTATTATTTATTACCTTATTTTTTACAGTATTTTAACATTGGCCATTGCAGTCTTAGTAGTGCAATGTATTTCTTAGGATGGGGAATGCAGCTCTGAAATATTGAAATGCTTTAAAAATATTATTATTAATAAATAGAATAGTTAAAGAATTTTTCTCAATAATTAACAGGATAAATGCAAACTTCTGGCAAAATTGAGAAGATATAAATTTGTCAATACTATACATTATTCAAATAGATTTATTAATTATATATTCTTGGCTAGATCTGATTAGTTGAGGTTTTATTATTGTGTTATAAGCATTACATTCTCACTAGTAAAGTAAGGTATTATTATAAAATAATACTCCCATAGTGCTGAACATTAGTATGGGTCTTGTAGAAATTTAATGGGAGGAAATATATATATTTTTTTATTTTTCATTTTATCTCTTTTGTTATAAATAAGTTTTATTAATTTATCTTAAAAAATGCTTACATTACAGGTAGCAGAAGCTGAAGAATGTTACAATACTGCTCTACGTCTGTGCCCATCTCATGCAGACTCGCTCAACAACCTTGCCAACATCAAGAGAGAGCAAGGTTATATAGAGGAGTCTACACGGTTGTACTTAAAAGCTTTGGAGGTAATTTAAACTAATTTCTTAAAATTCCTTGACCTCCTAAGTAAATTCTTAATTTTTTGATATTGTTGTTATTCTGTTTTTATATTTCCACATTATATATTCATAAAAACCTTGATGTATTTAAAGATGATAAATAAAAAAATAATAAGTATTTGATTCCGAAAATATGAAGTTATTATTATTACTTTTTATTTTTCACTAACCCTCTTGGGCTTGAGTGGAGTGAAAGCTCATTTTTCGTATCTTTTTTATTTTTTTTATTTGTGCAATTGTGTTCATTTCATTCCAGAGGTATGTATGATCAATGAAAATTATTTGAATATCATTGTTTAACAGCACAAAAAATAAATCAGTAAGACATTCCTTGTAAGGTTGAAGTACAAGCAAACATTAAAAGAGCTTTTGATTTTGAATTTTTTTTAATGTATGAATGATTCCAATTTAGAAAAGTTAATTAAAGTCAGTGTGTATCAGGATTACTTTTTAACTATTATTGTTTGTATTGTCAATTAAAATGTAGGAAAAAAGGATGATTTGGAAACTGGTGATGATGAGTACATCCCAAAGATGTTTCATACAGTTTTTTGTGATTCTTGATATTTTCAATTATATATTTCTATACAATTTCGTTCCTTAGGTAAAAACTTCCCTGAAAACCTAAATTTTTAGAAAACCTCCTACCCCATGGTGGTTAATAAATATTTTTCACTTGTTTTTTAATGGCTTGTGTGCATGTTGATTTCCTTAAGTTTAAGAATGAGATAGTGAAACTCTATTTTTCATTTTTGCTTATTTTATGAACAATTATAAATTTATTAGTAATAGTGAATGAGGTCCTTTACATCCTGTCTTTGTTTTTGCAACAAGAATATATCTCTAATTTCTTCTAAACTTAATATTTAATTGCTTTGCATTATATGCCCAAAAGCATTTTCACTTTCTTTCCTTACTCTTTTGCTTAGGTTTTCCCAGAATTCGCTGCAGCACACTCGAACTTGGCTTCAGTCCTTCAACAGCAAGGCAAATTGAACGAAGCACTGATGCACTACAAAGAAGCTATCAGGATCCAACCTACTTTTGCAGATGCATACTCAAATATGGGAAATACTCTGAAGGAAATGCAAGATATTCAGGGAGCTCTACAGTGTTACACAAGGGCAATTCAGATAAATCCTGCGTTTGCTGACGCCCATAGTAATCTTGCTTCAATCCATAAAGTGAGTCTTATGTGTTACTTGTTGTATTATTTGTTGTTTTAGTTATTATTCTTGAATGTCTAAAATTAAGGAATATGAATTTTTGCTTTTCAACATGTGTATATATTAAAAAATTATTGCCCATTATTGAGAAGGTTAGCAAAGAAATATTTTTTTATTTACTTATAATTAAAGACTATCATCATTTTGTACATTATTTATGTACTAAATTATATCAAAAGTCAATATAAATTATAAAAATATCTTTAATAATCTGACAAAAAATAGGAACTACATATTTTTTAAGGCAAAAAGGGGTTTTATAGTTTAAATTTTTTTTTATTTTATGAGACATATTTCTTTTTTATCACTTGGAATGATAAAATTGGTCCTGAAAGATATTTTCAAAGAGAAACTGTGAATTATAAAGCTATGTTAATTAAACATATATTGTTTATTTTTAAAGGGTTTGCTAGTAATAAAAATTTAATTCATATACTTATTAATATACCCATTTTAATTTTCTCCTTTAATCATATATGAAAATCCTGAGTTGTTTATGTTTTGATGTGCTTATCATATTATATATTAAACATTAATTAATTATGAATTATTAGTAACTTAATCAGAAGAATGTATATTATCATTTTAACTATAAGAAAGTTGATTTGTTTACTCTTTTTTTGATAACTTACAGCTGAAGATTTGGCAAATCAGTATTTTCTCACGGGCAGTTATCTCAGTTTTGATAATTTTTTATCAATCGTTCATCTCCTTTCAACAGTAATCATATTTCCTGAGAACACTAATTTTGAAACATGATAAATGGTTTATACACTTTCCTTCATAGTTGGTTAGTTAGTAAGGGGGTTCCCTTGACTTCATCATTCACATTTTTATTAGAAATTAATACTCACATATTTTGTGAGTTATTATTTTCAAAGTTAGTATTACTCGAGGTTATGGAGGTATTTCAATGAGAATTTAGCTGTCTACCTTGGAACTTTATAATTTAAATTTATAAAAAATATTCCAAGAAAGATAACAATCATTTTTAAACTTTCATTTTAATTTTATGGTTACAGAAGAGAGCCTTTGTTGATTTTAAGTTCATACCTTACTCAAGGGGATTGTTTTTTTACATAGCCTTTGTTGATTCTAAGTTTATACCTTACTGTAGAGGATTGTTTTTTACATTTTTTGATGAAACCTTTGGAGCATAAAATGTCATAGTTCAGTCACAGTTGTAAAAACCGGAGTTATATTGCTGTTAACAAATAATCTAGTACACTTATATTATTAACGATTATTATTAAATATAATTTGATGGATATACTTTTATATTTTGTAATAATAAACCATTATTATAATAATAAGTAAATTATTGGCAGATTTTTTTTTTTTATGTAAATTTAATTGTACTGTATCATTTTAGTGCTTTTTAAGTAAATCTTCGTAAAGCTATAAATTAAATAAAACAAAACATTTTTTTCTTAATTATAATTTATTTCATTTTTTTTTTTGTTTATGTCACTATTAAATTCCTATTAATGGTTAACAAATAAAATAAAATAATAATTGAATTTTTTCAAAGTA
>NW_027106849.1:2089396-2104587 GCF_000696795.3 Halyomorpha halys | reverse complement strand
GTAGAGCTTTACGAACCTATAATTTTAAATCATCTTCACTCAGATTTCGCCTTTTCTTATGCTGAAGCTGCCCTGGTAGATAACATATTATTACACTCTTTAAAATTATGTGCCTTATTGAAATAATTTTATTTAACTATCAACTATCTTTTAGCTCATTGATACCTCTGTAATCAGTATCCTTTTACTTTATTATTTTAGTTCTTTACTTATTGCAGATTATAAATAAAAAATTAGTTTGAATCATCCGTAGTGATTCTTGTTTTATTGTTATGAGGTCTTATATTCAAAAACCATTGATTTACATTTTTAATTTATTTATTTAACTAATAGCTTTAGTAGTTGATTATCATGAGACAAAATTTTTTTCCCAAAAACAGCTTAACATGTGTCTTAAACGTTTCTGGAAGTAATTTTTTCATCTCTTGATAATCTAGTATCAAAATTGATATTTAATCAAAAATAGAGCTTGGTTGGTTATGGAGTATAACTTCTCATATGATGAGCTTTAATAACATAGCTAACAGATAGCTACAAAGTAGTGCCATTATCTTCATATCTTATAGATTTTCTTTTTTCAAAGTTTGAAATGGAGTTTTTATAAAAAACGTTTTCTTGATATTTCTTCCAGTAATTCCAATTATATGTATATAATTATAAATTAAATCAAAATTCCAAACATATATATATAAATGTGTGTAGGCAAAGTGAAAATATAGTTAAAATTCCAAAAATTTTAGAGGTCAAGGGGGATGAATGAACACCTAGGATTTTGTTGTATGCTTGCGTGCAAGTGATTTTTATTCGATTTTTGCTGGTTCATAACAGTGGCATGTATGTATTATGTACGGCATGTATTGATTTAATTTTCTAATCATTCCCAATTCTTTTCCAGGGCAACTAACTCTGGAATAATGGAATGTGATACTTTTTCAGATTCTCATTGTAAATTATGTTTTAAAATAAATTTGTTTTTTATACTTATCTAATACAACTTGTCCTAAAGGTGTAAATTGCCAAAAAACATCAACAATTTTTTAGTGTTTTGATAATTTTGTGCAAATGGGCTGAAAAATCAAAAATCTTAAACAACTAAATCGTTACAGAATTTGATTTCCCATTAAATTTCAAAATCATAATAGTGGCTTCATCGTCATGACAGCCATTTTAGTTACTTTAGCTAACTAAGCGAACGAAAATTTTGCTTAAATACAAATCATCAAAAAGTATAAAAAATTGTTTTTGTTATTTTTTTTGTTAACCGAGGCTTTATAAAGTGTCATATCAAAACAACCTGATATGAATTATTAACTATCAGAAGCGCTAAAAGTACCCATTCTGTTGAAAATTATATAGTTAGGTGTCCTAGAGAAGTACTGGATAAGGTTGTAAAATTACAGTAACATGCTTGATTGTCTTGATTCAAAATTACAATGTCGATTTGATTTTTTTTTTTAATACCTGGTTTATTATTTTTTTTTTGTCTCAATAAAATGGTTAATTGTAAGAGTTTTTATTTTTGAATTAATTATCACACCTTAAAATTATATTGTTTCCTCGCAGGATTCTGGAAATATCCCTGAGGCGATCCAGTCATACAGAACTGCTTTGAAGCTGAAGCCTGATTTTCCTGATGCATATTGCAATTTGGCCCATTGCCTGCAGATTGTTTGTGATTGGACCGACTATGAGGCTAGAATGAAGAAATTAGTATCGATAGTAGCTGAACAGTTGGAAAAGAACAGGCTCCCATCTGTTCATCCTCATCACTCCATGCTTTATCCCCTCTCACATGAATTCAGAAAGGCTATTGCTGCACGCCATGCTAATCTGTGCCTTGAAAAGGTAAGTTTTATGTTTTTTATGTGTTATATGAAAAAAAAAAAACAGCTTTTTTTCTATTTTGGTGAAGGTAAATACTTAATTTAATAATTAATTCACAATATACTCAATGCAAAAATATTACATATTAATTCATTATAGCATTGAAATTATGTTATTATAAATGATATAATTAGAATATATCTCTGAACTACACTGCATTAGTTTTTTAGTTAATTACTCCATCTTTAAAGGAAGCAGTTTCAGAGTCTGATAGCATTCTAAATGTTTACCGTTTGACTTAAGCTTTTAATTCCACATTGATTTAGCCTTTTATATACTATAAAAAAGCTAACTTTTACCATATAGAGATAGACTAGTAGTTCAACTGATCATCCAATTAATGATTAAGATGTAACATCAAAATCAAGATTAATCATCATAAAAAAATAATATAACCTTATGGAGCCTCAGTTTTATGTCAACATTGGATTGCTTAAAATTCATTATAGGATGGCTCGGACACTTATTTCTTTACCTCCATAAAGCGGATTCAATAGAATTCAACCTTATTAAAATGATTAACATTTGTTGTTTAAGAAATAAAAATACTTCGGAATATGTGTATAGTTTGTACACAGTACTATTTTGCAAAATTATAAAAGTAATGCCTTCTTTATTTTAGTCATTTTATATTAGTTGTGCATTTAAATTACATATACAAATATTTATATAAACTTGATTAATATGTCCTGTTGCCTTAACTCTTAAGGCGTATTGTTTTCATTTGTTAACCATCACTAATAGCCTTTTTACGCTATGCTAGTTGATTGGTGTACAGTAGACTGGTGTGCGTGTGCGCCTAGCAATAGCACTGGGTAACCACCCATGTCATTAAAGACAGCCAGCTAGTCTTTTAGCATAAAAAAAAAAAAAAATGTTATATATTAAAACGAATAGTGTTATGTTCTTTACAATGACTTGTTATATTGTGACGTTGAAATAAAAATTCTTTCAATTCGGACATATTGCTGAAAATAACCACAACCCTGAGATTTGAAAAACAAATAGCATACTTAATTAAAAATTATTATAATTCCAATTTATGAAAATTCGTGACAAAATAAGTAAATGTTTTTTCTGACAGGATTTTAGTTTTGTTAAAATATAATGAATGGAGTCTACTCAATGAGTTTTATTCCTTTTGATTTATTGTTATTAAAATCCTCAATAGGGACCTTAAATTTCCTTTGACTGAAAAATGGTGGGTTTTATGTCAGGAGAATTGGTGATTTGAAATGTGCTGAGTCTACCCATCCTTAAAATAAAAATATTTGACATTAGTCAGGGAATACAAAAGGGAATTTGTGAGATCACTAACATCCATCTCCTATTGCTAATGTTATTGCTCTTCCTGAATTCCTCCATGCCTGCTCATTCATAGGCTGCCTTAGACTGATTTGTAATTCATAATATTAATTAGTACTTTCATCTATGCTGAACTAAATGTATATTTGAATGAACATATGTATATTACAGATGAATAAAAATTTAAAATAATGAATGATTTAATATTTTTCCAATTTTTTTTAAATAAGTTGATTTATCTTTTAATTTTTTTTTTTTTTTATCTCTGTAACTTTTTATTTTATTTTTTAATTTAATGGTTAATATGATTTCAGATTCATGTTTTGCACAAACCCGGCTACAAATATCCAAAGGATTTATTTGGAGGACGGCTACGAATTGGATATGTCTCCTCTGATTTTGGTAATCATCCTACTTCACATTTGATGCAGTCTATACCAGGCCTCCATAGGAGAATAGAAGTCGAGATTTTTTGTTATGCTCTATCACCAGATGATGGCACTACTTTCAGAGCTAAAATATGCAGAGAATCCGAACATTTTATTGATTTGTCTCAGGTAAATTGCTAAATCCTTATTCTTCTAAAAAATAAATTAATATAATAATAATGAGTTAATTTATAGTTATTGTATTTGTTTATTTTTTTTACATCTGAATGTGTAGTGGGTAGTTAAACTATTTTCCAACTGTGAGGGAAGAACTGATCGTCTCAGTCACAAAATCTGATACTATTTTGAAAAAAAAAAATATTTGAATTGAAAAGTAATGGCTTTTATTCTATTTATGCATTATTAAATGATTTTCCTAGTTGAATTACATACAATTTTAGTTTTGGTGATAGATTTGGTATAACAAAATTCATAAAAACACATTAATTTATCAAAGATTTGTCTGTTGGCTTCTTTGATTCCTATGCTTTTTTGAATTGTTTTTATCTCTTTAATCCTTCCTCATAATTCTTTTTAAAGAATACCATATAATAAAATTGTCAAAGGGAAGGGAGAAAAAAAAGGTATTCAGGCCATGACGTTTCTATGATCATGTAAAATGTGAAAGAACTTTAATTTTATAACTCTTAGAGATATTACTCAGTTTACTTTGAGTATGGGGAAATGGCAAAATTTAAGATTTTTCCTTGTATGAATTAAAATAATCATAAGTGAATTATGATAATTTTTATTATTTAAAAAGCATAATTATCTAATGTTTTCATTGCGGCGTATAAGATGGGCATGTAAGGTTGTAGGGCTTAGTAACGAGCAGATCCCTAAAATGGTAATAAACACTGAACCAACGGGTAAACATCCGAGGGGTAGACCGAAACGTAAATGGGAGGATTGTGTTAAAACAGATTTAGTAGAATTAGGTTTGGAGGGGCATCACTGGAAGGATGTATGCAGAGAGTGTGTGGTGGTATCGGCATCTAACTTTCGGGTTCGTTAAGCCTTTATTATTATTATCTAATGTTTTAAAGTATAATTGTTTTTACCTTAGAATTTCATGAGGGATGAAATTCATTAGTTTGGTGAAATTGTGTTGAATCCAACTGTAACACCAATAAAACTGTTTCATTATTATATTTTTTTTCTTTCAGGTGCCATGCAATGGCAAAGCAGCTGACAGAATCAATTCTGATGGTATTCATATTTTGGTTAACATGAATGGTTATACCAAAGGTGCAAGAAATGAAATTTTTGCCTTGAGACCTGCACCGATACAAGTAAGTGCTCATTCTTATTCATTTCATTTTTTAAATTATTTCTTGGAATAATTTATTGATGAAAACTTTTTTTCGATGATAATCAGTTTAAGCTTATGATTGATATATTACTTCTTAAAGGTAATGTGGCTTGGATATCCTGGAACGAGTGGCGCATCTTTCATGGATTACTTAATCACAGATGCAGTGACCTCGCCATTAGAGCTGGCCTCTCAATATTCTGAAAAACTGGCTTTTATGCCCCATACATATTTTATTGGTGATCATAAGCAGATGTTCCCACACCTCAAAGAGAGGTTAATTTTAGCTGACAAGGTGAGTGAAAATTTTAGAGGTTTGTTTATTGTAACTATTATGGCTTGTTCTCACTTGAAAAATCTAAATAAAAGTTGTAGAATTATGTCGGGTTGACCACATATTTACTTCCCTCTCTATCTTCCAATATGAACTATTTCTATTGTAGTAACTATCCTTTATTTCATGCCCTCTATATCATTGAGATTTTGCTAAAGATTTATTTATATCTGCTAATTATTACATATAATGTGGAAAAATAGTTATCGCACGAAATTCAACAAAAACTTAGCATATTAATTTCTGTGTTTTTTATTTTAGCTAAATTATCTTTAATTATTGTTTTTGTTTTTGCAGACTTCAAAATCAGAGCTGGCAGATAATGTCGCAGTAATAAATGCTACTGATCTCTCCCCAATGATTGAAAATACTGAAGTCAAAGAAATTAGAGAAGTTGTTGCTCCAGTAACTGATACAAAAACGAGCCGACCTGTTGAGATATCTCTTAAGGTTGCTCAGCTTCCTACAACAACCCCAATTGAGGTAACTACCATTTTTCTGTTAATAAACAAAATAATAAATAAAAACCCTTTATATTGAAAAAAGTTGACCTTATGAAGTATCCTTCAAAAAACACTTTATATAAAAAGGGGTAAAATTGCCGTGCTTGGGTAATAGATAAAATCTAGTATGAAATTAGGTCTCAAAATAAATATGAATAAAACAAAATATATAGTACAAATGAGATGGAATTTTGATAAAATAGATGTAGGAGGAAATATATTTGAATAAGTTTAATTATTTAGGGTCTACAGTAACTATAAAAAATGGCATTACCATTATTATGATTAAAGTTGCTGAGCTCACTCCTGTTTAGAATTCTGTCATAAAAGTTTCTTTTGGTAACCAAATAAACTTTTTGAGAAACCCAATTTGAGTTCTCCTCTAGCACTCCCATTTCAAGAATTTCCATTAGAAAGAAAAACTTTTAGTGCAAGATTGTGATAGAAAAATTAATTGTAAATTACTGTCGCCTGTTATGATGATGCTGTCTCAATTCTGTTGAAGGATTCTCAAGGGATATTAAATTCTCAAACAATTTTATTTTATAGGTTTGTTTGATGTTTTTCACCATTTGTGGGAAAATCGCAACAAATTTCTTGTGGTTTTTAGGGATGCATCAAACTAGAAAATTTCCAATTTAAAATTGTTTTAAATTATTTTTTTTTCTGAAAATTCTTTGTTTAATATATCTTTTTCCATTGGATATCCCAGAATTAAGTATGGTGGAGCAGAACTGGAAGAATTCTCTTCAATAAATAAAAGAAACTTCCCCCACCTTACTATGACCTATCATATTTTATTTTGAAATTCTCAAAAACTATTGATAAAAAAGGGAGTATATTTGTGGTTCTTGTAGTCAGTATATTTTACCAATGTAGATCCCTATATTTAAAGGTTAAATTAGTTATAGAACTGGGGTCTCAATAACTAAGCAAGATATTTATGTAAATGCTTTAACTATTCTACTGCTTATGTATTACAGTCACTATTTATAAATCTAATCTACCCACCTATCACCAAAATGGAATTGTTTTGTTAGTCGACAACAGTCTCTTATGTTATTTGTTAGTATTTTAGTTACTTTCTGTAATTGTTCTATTTCTAATCCAAAAATTATTATATACAGATTAAAAAAATTCTTGATTCCTTATTGTTACTGATATTTGTAGACTATGATTGCATCAGGCCAGATTCAGACATCTTTGAATGGAGTAGTGGTGCAAAATGGTCTAGCAACAAATCAGACAAATAATAAAGCAGCAACCGGTGAAGAAGTTCCGCAGTCAATTGTCATCACTACCAGACAGCAATATGGTCTTCCCGATGATGCTGTAGTCTATTGTAACTTCAACCAATTATACAAGATTGACCCTCACACTCTTCAGATGTGGGTTAATGTGAGTATTAAAGAAGTTTGTTTTAATAACAAATATTTAATGTAAAATATTTTACAGGTTTATAATCAATTGTCTGATAATAAAAAGATTAAATTCTGTTATATACTGATGGTTGACCATATGATTAGAAGGCAATGGTCTAAGTGGTGTGAGAAAAAAACAACTGAAAAGTAGTACCAACTATCTATTATTAAGTTCTGATGTTTCAACCAGAATTGTGGGTCTTCCTCATGACTGCTATGCTGATTTAAATAGATTTTCGGATCTATTTAACTATGCATAGAAATATTCCTACAATTATGGTGCAAACTAGGAATGGAATATCGGAAGAAAAATATTGATATCAGTTAGCAATATTGATATCATATCGGCTCTAGAATATCAATACTCCAAAAATCTATATTAAAAATTATAATATACCTATTTCATATTATACCAAATCAAAACATTCTTTATAAGGGTGAAGCAAGTCAACGCCATGACAACCATAACATAAATACAACAAATATTATCTCCAAACTACAATATATTTGGACTTATTAGTAGGCAAGATTGGCTAAACTTAATTATTTTCTAACATAGCGGTATGTTTTTAAAGGTTATATTTTTAAGAAATGAATCTATCTTCTTCTGGTTGTAAATGTTTATCTGTAGCATAATTAAGTTTTTAGAAGTAATGGCAAAGTTATTGATCCATTGTTTCAATCTTCACATTACCTTCAGCTGTTATTTTCTTAATTTATTGATTTAATCCTTTTTAATATTCATTATAGGAGTACAATGGTAATTTAATTACTTGATTGGTACTAAGTAAAAGATGAAAAATTAATATTATTATTATTATATAAATGAATAAACAGTTGTTCCCTTTTTAATCATACATTTATGCTAGGAAATAATTAAGTTAAGGCAATATTGCCTTAATTATTTATGCAACATTAAAAAAATATTTTAATCATATCTTATCATTTTAAAATATATGCACAGAATATCTTCCTAAAATATTCAAAGTAGTATAAGCAATTTCAGGAAAATATTCATTTTTTTTAAAAAAAAATTCAATATATTCTAGAAAGTCAATTCAGTACATACAATTAGTGAAGCTATATACTTTATAATGACTACATTGAATTAACAGTTAAGCAAACCTACACTCCGATACAACATGTAGTCAGTATACCTTGGCCCCTAGATGGTTACTACTGAAATTACAATAGGTATGGGTTGTGAGCAGCACTTATTCCTGTGTTATTCTGAAAACGATAAATCTTTGGCAATGTCCAGAACCAGGTCCAAAAGTCCACATCAAAATCATTAAAAACATTTATTACTAACATTGAAGTTTTAAAATGATATTTCAACCACTTTTATGAAAGTTATATTAAGCAATCCTTTGCCTGAAACCAGTCCTAATGAAATTTTAAAACAGCTATCATATATTAAGTCATCACTTCGTTTTCAGATCCTGAAGGCTGTACCCCAAAGCGTGATGTGGCTGTTGAGGTTTCCCTCTGTTGGTGAGCCTCACTTACAGGCTGCAGCTGCTGCCCTTGGTCTCCCACCTGGCAGGATCATCTTTTCTAACGTGGCTGCCAAAGAGGAACATGTCCGACGTGGCCAACTGGCTGATGTCTGCTTGGATACTCCACTCTGCAATGGTCACACCACATCTATGGATGTCTTGTGGACTGGCACTCCTGTGGTCACTCTTCCTGGTGAGAAAAACATCCATAATCTTTGTTCAGTCGAAATCAAAGCTTTTTTTAATTATCTTTAGTTACATTACTTAGCTATTATAGAAATGCGTTCAGTATAATTTTCTATCATTAACATGCAGAAATATGTCATGTAATGTTATTTATGACTTTCAGGTGAAACTCTTGCTTCTCGAGTAGCTGCCTCACAGCTGGCTACACTTGGTTGTCATGAACTGATTGCTAGGACCAGGCAAGAATATCAAGAAATTGCTATCAGATTGGGAACAGATCGTGAATAGTAAGTACAGAGGTTTTGTAACAGGCTGCCTGTAATACCTAATTATAAATCAGTATCTAGTAGCTCTTTAGTCCATCATTTTATGATCTGGCTTCCAATGAGCTGCCCTCGTTCAGTTTTTCTTATTTTGTTTAATTCTACAGAATCTTTGTTTTTAGTTTGCTTGGTGCTCTATCATAATTTACTGTCAGTTCGTTTCAGTTTTTCCTGTTTTACAAGGTTAAAAATCCCACCACGAGTTCCTCGAGTATTAATAGAATTAATAATCATAGTGATGTGACTCTCACTAGACAGATAAAAATAAAGATTATCATTTCCAAAAAGGTGAAAACAGAAATGTCGTAATATGTGATTTCAGTATTGATTTATCAACTATTCAGGATTTAACAAAACTGAGCAGGTGAAGCTCAAGCCTCAAGGAACAGGGTTCTGGTGCATTGCATAGCGCTATAGAATTTGGCAAATCTAAAAATAGTTAAAACTCTGCAGAACTCATACATTTATTTATAATCTGTAATTATTTTTGAAGAAGAGATCATGAGAATTATGGAATCAATGTAATATCAGATACTTTTAAAAGTAATTAGGCACAGGTATATTATGTTTTCCTTTTTGAACTCTCTGTTTTTCTTTCAATCCTGTAGTTGCTAAAAATTTATTTTATCTATTTATTCATCAGATAGTGATTTGTACATATTCAGAGTAGACGTAAAATGTATCTTTTAATTGTTTGCATTTTTATCTAACATGACTTATTTTTGGTATTCCTATTAAGATTATTGATATTCGATAATCCGGCACAATTGAGGTTGAAACAAAATGAATTCTCCACTGTATAAGTTTTTGAGTATATTAGTCATTGCTGAAATAATTACATATTGTATCTTTGTTGAGCAAGTTCGATGGATAGAATTATTATTTTTTTAGTTTTATATAAGTAGTAATAATTGTATGCTAAAATAATTTTGAATTGTGTTGCAGTTTGAAGGCAATGCGTGCTGAGGTATGGAGAGCTAGAACAGAAAGTCCTCTTTTCAGTTGCAAGATGTACGCTGAAGGTCTTGAGAAGTTGTACAAAATAATGTGGAATCGTCACGCCTCTGGCGAGAAGCCTGCGCACATCTCTGTCTCTCAGGCTAGTCAGTAGGCGCACAATCTTATTTCGTTTTATTTATAAAAAGCACAGCATCGCTGAAGTTTTTATGAATTTAAATTTGTATTTCTCTGTTTCAACTCTTCATCTTCCTGTTATTGTGAAGCAATAATCGACTGATTTCTATATAAATGCTCGTGTTAGTATTTGTCCAACTTAATATATTGAGATAGGAGTATTTATTTTATTGAAATATTGAAATTTCTTTTTCTTTGTTATTATTTTTGTCAAATGTGATTTACTGTTTGTCCTGCACAAGTACAAGGAACATTCCTTTTAAAGTGAATATTGAGAAAGTATTTTGTAAAAATTGTTGCATGCATGATGTTAGATGATCGATGATTATAATTGTCGATATCAGTGCTGTTTTTTTTTTTATTCCAAAAGTTATTATGGATTTAAATTTATAAAAAAAATAGACCTGCTAGCAGTTACCATTATGCCATTTAATGTACTCAGATGTTTTCTTTATTTTACAGTTCTCTTAACTTTTTTTTTTTTAATTTAACATATTATTACTCAAAATTTTAGTTAATTATATATTTAAGGACAAATGTATTTATCGTATGGTCAAGTGTGACAAAGGATGTGGATAAATGAATCTTTCATTGAATTGTACATTTATTGATGCTCCAAGGGCAAGTTTATTTTGTATACTAAATACTTTTAATATAGTTATGTATATTTATAGATAGATTTAGGAATGTAATGAGAGTTGATTAAAACGAGTGATGTGGTAATAAAGCATGAAATGATGCAAATTGGAGTTGAAAACTTGAAGTATTTATATTTCAGTCATTAACATTGCTCTACTGCGATATTTTTGATGAAGCATTTGTGTGGATCTCAATTGAAGTTGTGTAAATATTAATATTTCATTGATGATTTTGTCGTAAAATTTGAGAGAAACTTTTCACATTAAAGTATATATTCTCTTAAATTAAAATTTTTGTTAAGATCCTCTTTTATTTATTGTAAAAGTTTCAGATTGAATAAATATCTGTTGATATGTATTAAACAGTTTTAAGTCTGTAATAAAAGTTAAATTTTAATATCTTGGTTATTTCTTTTTCCTTATTATGATCCTTTCCCAAGATGATATATATTGTTTGTTTTTTTAAACAAAACTTACTGTTTATAATATTTTAGTTTTATTGATGTAATTGACTATAAATATATTTTATAAAAATAGTTGAAGCTTCATTTAAAACGGAGTTTTAACATGACACCATAGCATGAAATAACATGTTAGAAGTAGATAACTCAGTGCAGAGATTCCATTTCCCAGTGACTGTGTTCATTCTATTGTTTTAAAATGTTTTAGTTATTAATTATAAATCAAAAGAAGTTAGAACTCACTTCTTCCTTGAAAATAAATTTATATCTTAAGACAACTTTTATTCATATCGTTATATTTTTTTTGAGATTTTTCAGGTATGTTTCAAAACATTATTCAACTTCAACTTCCATTATTAATTGATATACTTAATTAAACCACATTTCATAAAAAAAATTTGGTGGTGTTTTCCCATCATCAGACTACCTTTTATATTGAATTCTTTATCTAGATATATTATTTTATCCAAAACACCTAATATCCATTGAAAATTTTTTTATTAATTGAAAAAATCTTTAACAATAATCTATTCTATAAGTGTTTATTCACCTAATCTTTCCTGTCATAGCTTAGTTGGATCTACTAAAGCTCTATCAAATAAAATTTATTTGAAATGAAACATAACTATAATATGTATTAACATAACAATAATATAGTTTTGAAAGTATGTTTATAGTTGATTTATGCACATAATCTTCAGAATGTATAGAATAAGCAATGAATACAAACTTATTTGTTTCATAATTAAATATATTAGGCTTATAGTAAAGTTTATTTGCTTATATTAATTCTATTAGTTTATATATATATCGTGAAGTTGAGGGTAGGGTCTCAGTCCTACACCCAGGCTGACAGGCCTACATAACCGAGGGAAGATAGAGAGGGCAAAGCATGGTCTTCCGGTATGATTTTTTGTTGTCATCCATTCAGGTACTGACCACGCTTGACATTACTTAACCTTTATTACCTATTGCAAATGTCATAGTCCACACGGTAACCCTGACTCCCTATAATGTAAATAATATAAAATTTCCATCACTTTCATTTTCCTAGTCATCTTTTTTGAATGTTGATGATCAATACTCTATGATTTTAACATTTCTTGTGTGAGTAAATGTATTTATTGATAATGATCAACCTATACTGATTTTAACTTGGAGAATGCGATCCTTTTATATTTAGAGCTTATTAAAATCATTTCACACCATACAAAGCTAGAAAAACCTTATATATGATGTAAGAATTTCAAAAAATGTTACATAGGGATGACAACTATAACAACATATTAAGACTACTCCAAAATCACTACTTGCCAGACTAAATTGAAATCATTATATGCCATTAAATTCATTATCTGATATATTAATTCTTCTTTTTTTTCCTCTGTGCCTCTCTGCATGGAGGTTTTTTGATCCAAGCTTTCCATCTGTCCCGGTCCCTTGCTACTTTCCTCATGGAATCCAACAGCTTTCCTCTTTTCTCTCCTAGTCTAGCCACATTATCCTGCCACGACATCCTTGGCCTTCCTCTTGGTCCAGCTTCGAATTTCCTCTGAACAAAATATTAATTGTTTATTTAGTTAATGTTCAACTCATAAGGTTTCCAATTTAAAACAATATGTAATAAATTAAATTAAATTTTATAAAATGTATTTATAAAATAAAATAAAAACATAACTTCCTGATAAGTAAAATTGACAGAGTTTAATAAAATAAGTAAACGATCTTCTGCTTGCTGTAATGTAACAATGTAGCTCTCTGGATGTGACCTTACATACTATCTCGGGAATGTGGAGAAGATATTGTTACAATCTATAAAACGATATGGTAATTAATTATGGACCTGACTCATTGTGATTCTCCCACTAGAAGACCGTAGTGGTGGTCTATTAATGATGCAGCAAGTGGGAAAAAAAAACAATAAGAATTCTTGAATTCTAGTAGCTAATTGAAGAACTGGTACTCACTCTCCGTGAACAACTATCACACACTGCTTATAAGCTGAGAAATTTAAATTCAAAATGTGAGTCACTACAAGTTTTAGATTTTTTATTTTTATTTTATTAATCTTAAAAAATTACAACCAATATGGTCCAACCAGATAACAACATTTATCAGTAGGTGCCAAAATAACACACATAAATGACATAAGTGAAATGTAATTATTACAATTTTGACTATTAGGGTGTTATGGAGGCTATACAATTTTTAAGGTAGATAAGTACAATATGAATTGATCTCAAGTGATATAACCAATAATTCAATTAATAAATACTAAAATGAAAATAGAACAATAATTATTTAAAAAATGAAATTAAATTAAATAAAAAATAATAACAATAAAAATAACTGAAAGAATTTTGAAGTGAACAATAAAGCTGCAAATTTACAATTAGTGAATTAATACAATAATGAGAATAAAGCAAGATGAGTATGAAAAAAATAAGGATCCAATAATATATTTTACTAAGCACACACATACATTGCTAATTTGAATTGTAATATAATAAATAAATTATGTGGAGTTAAGAAAAAATACAGATATGGTCATTTGGTGAGTCAAAAGCAAATATTGAGAATCATCGAAGTAAGAAAATACCCAGTTAAATATTTCCTGTTTAGTTTTTTTTGAGGTTGATTTATTTGTTATTTCTTCTTGTAAGCAATGATTGAATATGGTACCATATAGTTTAAGGTACCTTTACCAAACTTATTGTTATAGGGTTATTCGATAAATTAAATTTTTTTTCTAACATTTTTAGATATATTATTTATTTTCTAAATAAATTATTATCCATAAATTTTAAGATAATTTTATAAAAATAAAATAGTTTAGATGATAAAGTACCATTGATTTTAAGATTTTCTGTTTTATTATTGTGGTGCGTTATTATACACTGATACTCTTGTTCCATTAGTAATTATGTTTTTGTTTCATTTCAAATTGAGTTTAGGAAATATTATGAAGAATATATCCCTTAGATATATGATGTCTTACCAAAACTCTTTTGCTCACTAAAGAGTTTTCAGTACACATTGGATCTAGGCTTTTCCTGAATTTTTAAAAATTCTAAAATGAATATTGTAAAAAAAAACATTTGACATCTACTAGAAGCTAATTTAGAACTTAGATAAATGGTGGTCTTTTGTTGTTTCTTATGTATGAATAAAAAAATGGTGGGTACTTAAAGTTTCAGCAGAAGTCCTTGAAAAAATGGACAAAGGTTAGGTAGTTAATTTGGATTATGCTTCACCAATTCACGAAACTGAGTAGCAAATATCACTGTCCCTGTTCAACTGTGTAAAATCTCAACAAATGGTTACTTTGAGACATGCATGAAATCTTAGCAATAAGGGTAAGATCTATACAATAAAACACAGAATTATAGTAAAAAATATGTTATAAAATCTAAATAAAAACAATATTTTGAAATATTACTGTTGAACTGTATGTTTTTGAATATCTCAAAATAATCATTTTTTGAGATGTTATGCTGTTGAATTGGGACAGCTATATCATTTGTGGCTTTAAAACTCCTCTGCAGTTGTGGTATGATCTAAAGTAGTAATTTTCAACTTTTTTTTCAGTACTGTTCACTTTTAAGAACTTAAAAATTTCGCTCCACACTGCCAATAAAAACGACAAATTTAAAGAATTTTTTTGTGAGACCAATATATATGCATATATAAAAAATAAAATGTTTTAACGCGTTAGGTCTAAATCAGACGACAAATAACGATTAAAATTTCTAATAAATTGTTA
>NW_027106849.1:2077286-2089206 GCF_000696795.3 Halyomorpha halys | reverse complement strand
TGTATATATACAATTATACATGTAATTTCTACAGCTTTCCAATTCTGATCTCCAAGCAGAAACCAAGGTGGTTTCGTGATGGGTTGGGTTTTTGGGAAGCGGTACCCACTGCTCCCTAGTCAGGTGAAGAGGCTGCTTCCTTAGTGCACCCTGACAAGCCTTCAAATTATCAGGCTTCCAGTGATCCATTTCCCACCTGTTACAAAAGGAGCCACCTGACAACCCAAGCCCTCTATGATGATCTGAAGTAGTAATTCTCAACAGTAGTTACAGTACACTTTTAACAACTTAAAAATAAGTTAGCACACTGCCAATAAAAAAGATAACTTTAAAGAATTTTTTAGTGAAATCACTATGCAATGGTAAAATGTTACTTCCTCTTCAGTTTAAACCATCAGAGAAATATTTTAACTGAATTTAGTGTAAATAGATAAAGAACTGTAAAAAAAATTATAATTTTCTTCTCAGGAGGGGTTACTCCTTGGCAGTGGGTGGCACAGTCCAAGAATCTTGCAGCAAACTAAAGTGCCATTGCACCATTTGTGAGATAAGTATTGGTTCTTTGTATCTTACCTGGCCTTCTCTAGACAATTTTCGAAAAAAAAATATTAAGATGGAAAAAAAAAATGAAAAATTATTATCGTTTTATTAATCAGATCCCTTGAAATAACGTGTATTAAATATTTATTAAAAATAAATGTTGTTTTTAAACTTTTATCTGATATAAAGATAGATAGGTATTAATTACTAGGTATAAGGGAGAAATTTGGCCACCCTAAGGACCTGCTTGGCCCTCTTAGAACTAATAACTAGCTACAATACTGCATTGCACAGTGGTTGAGAATCACTGATTTAAAGTTTATCACTTTGTCAGTAATTTATTACAATAATTTTGGAAGATTTTATCTTAATGTTATTACCTTATCAGTTATTACTCATTATAGCTCAAGGTGAAATTCTCAATTATATCAAAAAAGGTGTAACTTTTCTAAATTGAATATACTACACATAATAATAATACATATATACATTTGTGGGTCTTGAGGATCAATCAATGATACAACTTTTGGCTATATCACTGACTGATCCAAAAGACCCACCAAAAAAAAATCTACCTCAGTCAAAAGAAAAGTTATCAATATATACATATATGTATGAATGTAAATGTATTTATATACATATATGTTGTGACCTGCACCCTCCTTGATAAAATCCTACCTGCGTCCATGCTAGTCAATCAGATTTGGGTACTGATGGGTTAGCTGATGAATCACTCAAATTTCTGAAACGTTGCACGGTACCATAGCAGTATTAATTCAACATTTAATTTGTTTACAAAATAAACGAATTAAGAGAATTAATGTTATTTATTTTTTAACGAAGCATTATGCTAGAGACATTCCCCTCCTTAGCACTTATTAAAGAGGGCGCTAATGAAAGTAAACAAAGATGAGGCTGGGAGGGTGAGGCAGGAAGTACGATATTAATCATTTTTATCAGAGATCCGGTGTTTAACAAATGGCGGGAGGTAATGTTGTTTTCCCGGGCTGGGCGGGAACCGGAAGGCGGGCTGCCAGATAGCGGCCTTCTATATCGGCACCACAATTTCCTAGGCCATCCTTGCTGCTCCCTCCGCGTCACCGTCGGCTGTAACCATAAATTGTCCAGATCAAAATAGCCTCAGAATTTTCGCATTTTGAAGATAACTGGTTCTGATATTTATTAAAAATAATGTGTCACGTTTTCATGCTCGTATTTGTACAATATATGTTGTTAAATGTAAGAAACAATAATCAAATTGACTAATTAAAAAAAAATCCCTCAGAAACAACTGTCTCAGGCAAATGTAGAAAATGAACGTGAGTCATAAAAAGGAGTGATATCAAAAAGGCTTCTTCGTCGGGAAATTAGCCGTGCTGCTTCTTGTAGGAAACGTGTTGAGTTGAGTAATAAATACCATTAATGATTCTAACCGAAGGAATAGAGAGATACACGGCGCTTTGCAACTTGGCTAAGGAGAAATGAAGGCTAAAATTGTGTTGTGTATTGATACTGAATGTCTAAGGTAGCATTGTAGTTATTACCACAGTCAAATGTCGACCGCTTCTCGAATGGCTGCTGTTAAGTACCAATCCTATTTTGGTTTCAGCTTCTCCTAAGCCGTGTCGTAAAACGCCGAGTTGTCCATTTCTCTTGTTGGAGTCATTAACGGTCGTCATTCCTCAGCTGGACGAGTGACCAACTAAAACGAGGCGTGGAGCGAAAAAAAAACTTTTTTTCTCTTTTTACTGTAATGTTTAAACGTGCCTAAACGTTTTAAAATTCAAACTTTTATTTTTATTATGATTTAGATTCAAATTAGCTAAATTTGTTTGTCATTAATATATAAACTTTGATAATATATTCGGTTTTTTGAGGAAAAATCTACTAATTTCATTTGGACCGGATAAAAATAAGTTGTTTCAAAACATTAATAAGCCATTCCATCATAAGAGAACATGGTAGCCGAGCACGTTGGGGTGTGGGTCACAAAGCTCTTTCAGAACGTTGTGGGTTTGATTTTTATCTGAGGTTATATACTTATTTTTCGGCGGGTCCGACTAGTACCCTCCATCAGTACCAGTACCATTCTAGTACAAATTTAATTTTAATACTATGATATTTAATTATGAATTTTATTGAAGAACATTATAAATATTTAAACTAGATCTTTGAATAATGTTCTCAAATCACGACCAATCAAATCAATACAATATCACTGCTTTGCTTAATTGTGACGCTTTTGACTAAATTTTTTTTTTTTTACTGTATTTATAATTTTTTAACTCTTTGAGAACTATTTTTTGTTTCTTCATTACCAAAGCACTATCTTCACATATTTTTTTTTTTGTTTTGTTTTAGACGTATTCCTTGGATTTAAACAATAATAACCTGCCTTAATAATGCGAAAAGATTATATTTAAAATAAAAACGCTTTTGTTAGTTGTAGCACTATTGAAGCAAACCAGCGATTTTTGTGATAAATAAAATCTTTGCAAAATCAGATCTTTTATTGTGTTAATCTCTTAAAAGCTTCCTGAGGTGTAATTCAGCCTGTCTTTTGGCAAAATGCAATAGAAAACCCAAGCGGAAGAACATGGCATATGAAATTTTTGGAAAAATAGGGATTGTTGCTCTGAAGAATATCTCAAATACACCATTCTATCCGCCAACTTATCTGATTTATCTAAACATTAATTTGTGGTAATTTCTTATTAATGGTAACTTGAAGATCAAAATTTTTTTTCAGCATAAAATAAGAATGAAAATTCATTTCACTGGATTTTTCTCAGATTCAAATTTTTATGACATAACAATTCATTCCATTCAGCTCTTCCATGGTGATTAGTAGAGACCGGATATTCGTTCGATCGTATTTTTTTTTTTCCTATAGCTCCGAATTTCTTAAAATATCTACAGAATTAGAGAAATTCGAATCATGAAAATTACATTAAAATAACAAATATTTCACATAATTTCAGGTTTCTGGGTTTTTCCTCAAAATTGCAAGTTTTACTCATTTCGGACAAAATTCTACGATTTTTTTTTAATGATTTTACTAAGTTTCTTTTAATGTTTGTGCTGAATCTCTTCAAAAGATCTCAAGCAATAGCCAACATTTGTTTATTTTATTTTCATTTCATTATTTTTTTCCTGATTTGAATTATAGTTTATAATTACCAAACATTGGGTTAAAGTAATGTATTGATTAATATATGAAAAGTCGAGTTCAATTAAACAGAAAAAGAACAAGAAAACAGAAGTCAGGAATGTTCTTGGAATAGTATTTACCTATGGCTAAGGGGAGCTACGAAAAAGATTCTAGAATAATTTTGTTGTTTTAACTTGGATTCCCATTCCGCCTTCGAGCCTTCATTCTTTCGTCTGATTTTTTAGTAGTAATTTTAAACTAAAACAAAATTAGATTAATTTTCATTAATATGTTCTTGTTTGAGAGGGGTTTGGTTTATTTAAAAACAAATTTGATCCTTTTTTTCTCAACTTTATTCTTTACAAACCTTCCAACGTTTCGACCCTCAGATAATTCTCAAGGATACCTTTATTTTGATGTAATTTTCTTTTTTAAAATCTTAAAAATGCAGGCTAATTGCCTTTGTCCCATATAACTTTTTCTATATAATAATAACTTTTTCTATATAATTCCTTCTTAAATTTAAAACTTTTACAATCCACTTCTCTTCTTTCTTTCATTTACATTTGCAACCTTAAACCTGTTATAAGGAAGAAAGAAGTGAAGTGGATTGTAAAAGTTTTAAATTTAAGAAGGCAATATATAGAAAAAGTTATATGGAACAAAGGCAATTAGCCTGCATTTTTAAGATTTTAAAAAATAAAATAAAACAAAATGTAAGAAGTGAATATTCTAATATATTTTTAATCAATCTTTAAAAAAAATTTCTACAATGACTCATTTGGTTTTTTTTTTTTTTTTTTGGTTAGTGCTGTATTCACCAAATGATCCACAATGAGCGGGAAAAAATGAGATGAGAAATTAAAAAGGCAATTTTGTTTTAAAGAATATTTTGAAATACTCCTTCCATATTTTTCTGAGTCTAAAAATTGAGATAGTTGTAAGAAGTTGAGAATTGAATTCCAGTCTTCATAATAGAAATTTAATTCAATTGGTTTCCTCATAGCTCTTCAATTATAAACAAAATGTTCAGTTTTTAAGCAAAGTATTTATGTATAAATGTAAAGAATATTTATCGAGTTGAATTTAATTCAAAAAAGGTTAGGTAAGTTTTCCGTTCTTTTACATAATTTTTTATATTTTTATTTATTGATAGATATTACAATCTGCCACAACATTGTTGGACAATAAGTAATAGTGATAACTGATTATATTCACAATAAAATAAAATAACATAAGAATTAAAATAAATACATAAATGAAAAAAAAATCATTATAATAAATTGAAAAATAAAGTTGCTTATTGCAGGATTTGGATGTTTAATACACGTACATTATTACTACACTGCACGGTTTAGCACAGTTTGGGTTTTTATTGCGCATTTATTAGCTTTTTAGTGCAAAAAAAATCTGGTCTCTAGTTATCAGTTACAAAAATTAAAGTTGAACGAATTTTATATTAATTAATCAATAATTCATTTCATTTGTTTATGAAAGTATTCTTATCCGAATATTTATATAAATATATTTTGTTCAATGCTATTACAATTATACAAAAGAAACTTTAAAATTAAATTGAATATTATTATTTTTGTTTTACAGTAAACTAGTATAAGCACATTCATTCTATCATAACTTTGGACCGAAAGGGTTCCTTTTATTCTAAACAATGAATAATCAAACTTTAGTTAGTCTCTAGTTTAATCCTAATAGCTGAAGGGGTAAGAAAGTTTTTTCAATTAAAATGGGTGTGAAATGAAGGGGAACTACTGAAGCGGAGAGAAGGGTTGTTTTATGATTTCATAATGAATGCAGGATTTCTCCGAGAATCCGGAAAAACCATAAATACTTAGTAACGACGAAACTTTTAAAGATAATATAGATATAGAAAAAGAAAGATATTATTGGCAAAAACCCAGTTACTTAAGTGTAGTCCGTAAGAAGCTGTGTGGGTACGAGTTGAAAAAGAAAAGAAAGTATGTTGGTGGAATTTTTTATTGGCACTTTGTTGTGTTCAGGATAAGTTTTAAAATTCATGTTTGCTCCATTATATTTTTATGATTTTTTTCTTCTAGTGGAATACTACCCTAAAATTTACCATCACAACTAAATATCAAAATTTGCGTTAGTAGTAACGATATTAAAATGTTAACCACTTAATTACCCTAAGAATTTCACTTACAATTGGCTAATCATTATGGGCTGTTTTCAAGAGACATTTTATCGGGAACAAACACTTAGTGAAAATATTGGTGTATCGAAGTTAAGTAAAACATTAATTTTTCAGCAAGTTTCTAAATGTAATCCCTAAAAAAAATGTCTTTACTTTCTACAAAGTATACATTTTTAGGTATATGGCAGGAATACCTCTGGTTTTAAATTTTTCATGCATCTAGAGCCAACTTTGGACTCTATTCAATCTTAAACGTTTATGAAGCAATTTTTTTTTTATTTAATGCCAGATCGGTCTGGTAATAACAATTGATTATATACAATGTTATAAAATAAGATTAAATAAATAGATAAAAATAATAATTCTTAATAAAAGATAAACGTTAAGTTAATAACAAAAACGATGACACTTATGGATTTAAAAAAATAAATAATTGAATTCTAATGGAAAAAATAATGTAAATTTAAGAAAAAGATGAAAATAAAAATTAAAGAAAAGAAATTAAGATAAAATATAATTTTAAAGTGACAATAACAGAACTGATAAATATAGAATTATAAATAATTGAATTCTAATGGAAAAAATAATGTAAATTTAAGAAAAAGATGAAAAAAAAAATTAAAATAAAATAAAATTTTAGAGTGACAATAACAGTACTGATAAATATAGAACTTATAACATGTCTGGATGTCTTGCAGCACCCTAGGCTTCAGTCTTCGGGTTGAGGTTGGGTTTTCCAAGTTGTAGGTCCACTGCTCCTTTAACTGTTCAGTAACTGGATGTTGAATTTCATGAACCTTTTTTTGATGTAATCCTCTATTGTTTACATTTTTATTCCCGATGCAGTTGGCTGTGATAAAGCAATGTGCAATAATAAAGACAGATAGAAGCTCTGCTTAAGAAAAAAAAAATAATAATCTTACTTAGTAAGATCCATCAACATGTTACCATACTATTAGCTATTAATTAACGCTTAGTTGATTCTGTCTCATGTAGAGGATATAGGTAACAAAATGTTTCGAGAAATTTTTGTATCGAATTGAGTGAATTATGAGGGGATAAATAGTGAACATTGCTTCAGTATTCAGACTTTTACATCCAGACCGAGAGGGGACCTATCATTTGTCAAATATTTTGGACATGTAAGTAAATGATTTACTAATAATCATAAGCAAAACATGTAGAGTGTATGGGAAGTTTATTAGAGAGGTTTCACTCATGGTTAAGAGATAACAGGGACTCTAATTGGAATTTTTTTTTTGTTTTTTAAGTGGCGTCAATAATGGCTTTGCCAAGAAAAAAAAATCCAAAAACTTTTGAGGTTTTACAAAAATATTAACACTACCAGATTCCGAGACCGATTAACCTAAGAATCTATGAACCTAAGGGTTTAGAAAAAGACGTCTCATATATGACAGCTACAATGGTGGGAGCAGATTTGGGCAAAAAGCAGCAATTGTTGAAACTAATAGTTCAAAATGTCATGGATACGATATTTATTTATCAATGGTACATTCATGAATAAGCGTCGTATTTATGGCAATTTTACCTATTAGTTTCAACTATAGCTAATTTTTGCACATCTATGGGTGAGAGACAAAACAAAGTGTCGCAGTATAAGCTCTTAAATTATATTCAACATTGATCTTCTTCAACCTTCTTTACTGTTGAGAATTCATTAATTCTTGTTCATCGTATATTTTTCCTTTTACGCTTGGACATCGCCTTTTATACACCCTTTGAAATATTTTTGGAACCCATGTTTTAATGTTAAACGGCTAAATGTTAAGGAAAGTTTTTTATTTTCACTTACATCTACATGGAATATACAGTAAGGTATTGCAATCTTGCAAAATTTCGAATTCGGGTTTTACAGGAAAATAATCATGTTTTACAAAATGGTCAAAAACGAAAAGTCGTACAAATCTGAAATAGAAAATTTAGGTAAGGTTTGTAACCAGGATGTTACAGCAACTAATACTTAAAATTGCCTTACCGGAAGTACTGCTTCATTTAATCGATTTTCACATGTTTCCGATCTTCTTAAATATGGGTCTAACGATTTAGATCAAGCTAAAAGTTGTCATAGATATAGTCTCAGGGCTTAACTGCCAAAGTTTCCAAAAATTGTCCTCTAAAGTACTTCTAATTTTGTTTATTTGAAATAATTAACTATTTTCCATTTTTAAAGGTACTAAAACATGGATAAATATGAGCTGTAAAAGAATTTGATAATAAATAGAAGAGAAACAGAGACAGCAGTTGAAAGAGACATGAAATCAAAGACAGCCGAGTAAGCACGTTATCTCAAAAATATGTATACGGCATATGGTTACACGTATCTGTTTTTTTTGTACTTCGTTAAATTATTGTATTATTTGCCAAAACGAAGTTTATATTCTTTATTCACACCTTGAGAACCTCTAAAATACTAATTTTTAAAGCGATAGGATAATAAAAATTTAAATTTTTTACTTATGCTTTTAAGAAATTTACGCCTTTGTGGTAAGTGAAAAGTACACCACACTATTCTTGTTTGTATATTTGATCTCAAAGAAATATGGTACTTTCCTTCATCTATTTTTAACCAACAATAACTAAATTGAAAAAAAAAAATGACTTCCTATTTTTCCTTCCAAATGTGAGATTACCATTTTCTTTGGATGTATGGATCATTTCTAAACTCCGACTTGAACGTTCTTAAATTTTATTTTCTCTCTCAAATTTTTTTGATAGCTGAACGATTTTCACATATTAATATAGACTGTATTTGTACTCTTATCGCGGAAGTAGAACCGAAAATATACTATGAATAACTTAAAAACTCGGAGTTTGTTTGAATTCAAATTTTCCTCGATCGAATCTGAATACAAGTTGATTTTATATTAGAGCCATGAATGGACTATGACATATTAAATCAGAGATAATTTTAGGGAAAAACGTTGCAATATAATTAATAAATGAATACGTTTCAGTTTACTACTGAAACAGCTATCGTTATAATGTCATTTGAATGCTTATTTTGCCTTCATTCTGAAGATGGTACAAAGTTCTGACTGAAGAGGTTGTTTCTCAAGGAACCAATACTGACAGAGGCTGCAGTGTGCAGGAAGCGTTCACATATTTCCCGTACTCCCCCCCTCCAGGAACAAAGGGGAATATTCATAAAGCGGTGGTAACTGGAGTGGCGGATCCCTTGTTAGCGATAATTGGCCAAAAGAGGTCGCCCTTATCTTTCCACTTTTAGGGAGATGGGGATATGCGCCCCCGCCGCTGCAAAGGGTTGGTGGCTAATTGTACCATGGCTGTGAGGCGCGATGTTTGCCGCCGCTTTTTCAAAAATTGCCTCGTTTAGTTGATTCCAATTAGTGCCTCTGTGATCTCTTAACCATAAGTGAGACTTCTTCAGCTCTAATAAACTTCCGAGGTGGGGATGACATTCCACCCCTTTACAGTTACCGGAAAATGTCTTTGAGAATTAATTAATCATGCATAAATAATTAATTGGGTGAAAATTGGTGGAAGCGTTAGTAAAAGGTGTAGGAGCTCAAAAAATTTCATATTAAATTTTGAATAAAATAAAAAAAATGATTTTATAATGTAATTAAATTTAAATTAATACCGATATGTACTTGAAACGAAGAAAATACATAAAAGAATATATGTCGATAAAAACCAGAAATGGGATCGTGTTGAAAGAAGATAGTTGACCGTATGAAGTAGATTGTAGGAAGTCCTCGTAACGGTCAATAAAGGTATCAAAATGGTAGAAGAAAAATATTTATTGTTTACCAACGTTTCACCCCACTTTGCAGGGCTTCGTCAGGGCTGTCAGATTGAAACAAAGATCACAACTTAAAATGGGGTGAAACGTTGGTTAACAATAGTTTTCTACTATTTATCGAATTAGTTCGATACATTATGTTTATTCATTCAAAATTTGATATATAAAGTTTGATAGATTTAAAACATGATACATAAAGTTTGATACATTTAAAATTTGATACATAAAGACACATAGTTTCCTGTGTTACTCTTTCAACACCTAAACTTTAAATTCATTTTAACTTCCTTATTTATTTATTTGTTTAAAAGGTATTTTATGAGATTTATTTTCATACTATTTTTATGAATTTTTGTTTTTAAATCGTAAGTTAGAACATTGAACGATACTACTCTAATAAAATAGTAATTTCTTTTCATCAAAGCAGTGTTTGTTTTTATATTTTGGAAATTACATTCACTGAGCGAATGTTTATTGAGGATGTTTATTTGACGTTTATAAAATTTATTGTTCTTTAATTCTTTTATGATTTCTGTTCTTACAAACAAAGATTCCAACTTCAAAATTTATAGTACCTTGCAAAGAGGCTTAGAGAATTCTTTTTTTTTTTATTACACGAATAATACATTTTTGCACGTTGGTCATCGGATTTAAAATTTTACTAACTTCTCTACACCATACCAATATTCCGAACTGGAAGGCAGACCGAGCCGACGCGAAATAAACTGTTCTTATTATTTTTTTAATTTAAAGTATTTCTCAATCTTAGAAATATATAAATAAACCTTCAATTTAATAAATCAATGTGAATTCTGACCCCATTTTTGTTGTTTGTAGGAATATAGGACCTTCCGAAGGTCAATAAAGGTGTCAAAATGGTAGAAGAAAACTATTTATTGTTAACCAACGTTTCGCCCCACTTTAAGTTGTCATCTTTGTTTCAATCTGACAGCCCTGACGAAGCCCTGCGTGAAACGTTTGTTAACAATAAATAGTTTTCTTCTACCATTTTAATACCTTAATTGACCGCCTCTCTACGATGTTCCAACATACTGCAAAAATGGGATCAAACAACAAAACAGAATGATTAAAGTAAATAATTATACCGAATGAAAATTAGTAAAAATAAAGTGATGAAAGAAGTGGAAAAAAATCTTATATATAGTGTTCCGGGTGACCTAAGTTAACCGAAAGCTTGAATTGGAGGGGCTGCCATATGTAGGCATTTGTAGCGCCTTATGTGGCCAACAGCCAAAACTCACCTTCTCCAGCGCTCTCTGTGGTGAGAAGAAGCAACCCAGGTTGATAAGAGTGCCATTTTGATTTGAAATGAGTGAGTAGAATTCTTGGAGTCGTTCCCAGAAAACGAGCAGAGAGAGGCATGGGAATGCGGGGGAAGAAGGAAGCATGGAGTAAGTCGACCTAACAATAGTTAATATCCACATCATAATCAACAACCTCTTTATTTCTATAATCTTCCATAGCCTAGGCATTCAAAATTTATTAAACCTTTTAACCATAAATGTTTTATTTCGGTCTACTCTACTTGTAACTTAGACAATAGAATTTTATTTTCATTTAATCATGTTTTATATTTTGAATTATACAGTCCAATAAAACCCAACCAGCCAACCAAAATGAATGTGTGCCGGGCATTTAGTTGAAGGCATACTTCATACCTATTAGGTAATTAAATATGTAAATAGAACAATATAATCAAGGAAATAAAAATTCTGAATTTATATAGTGCAAAGAAACAAAGATATATGAATATTTTAATTTAATAATAATAAAAAAATTAAAGTTATGGAAAGGAAAAAAAAGAGAGAAAGAAAATATATGTGACTAATGAAATATGTAAGTATAATACTAGAATAAAGAAACAAAATATAAAGTTGAATTAGACAAAAGTGAATAGAAGACATGACAATAATATTATGGTGAATATAACTAATAACGTGGGAAAGGAAAAATAAGAAGGGCATCGAGAAGAAGGCGGTAAAATAATGATAAGAAAAAGAGAATAAGAACTCTCCTACTGTTAGTACATCGGAAATATGAATGAGCTGAGCGGTGAGTGCGGTAAGACTGAGCTAAAAAATACGCTCAAAGATGATTAAATTACCGGAAGGTAAGAATACTTTACAAGTTATTTGGATGGTTAAAAATAAGAAATGAAAGATATTAAAAAACTTATTTAAAAGAGGAAAAAGTATAAGAGGGTAACTACAAATGGTTTTAGAAAATATAAGAAGATGGTCAGGGTTGCGGT